>NW_010196085.1:40991-110669 GCF_000695765.1 Mesitornis unicolor
CCTGAGTGGCTCTTCACTGTGATTACTGTCACTGTGGGATGTCTGATGGCAGCATGTACCTGGTGAGATGGTGTTGCCGTTGCAACATCTGCTCCTTATTGAGCTGGACATGTTCAAAATGGATGTGTGTGGAAGATATCACCTGTGGGCCCTAGGGAAAGATCAAGGAAACCTAAACCACTGGCTGAACCAAAGTCTTATGTTTTTAGCTGGTGTCTTTAAGCAAAGAGAGCTTCCAACTTCTCCAGGAAACCTAAGTGTTCAGAGTGCCCATAAGACCAAGACAGACCTCTGTACTTCAGGATGTGACCTGGGTGCTCAAGAGGAGATGGTTTGTAGAGGTTCTACCACAAAAGGCACCCTAAGGAGGAGCCCTGACTTAGAAGCACCCTCCTCCCCACAGAGTCATGTTATACAGCTGGAAGCTGTATCTGACGATGCCGTCCAGAATTTTGTGGCTTTTTAGCCTGTATCATATTGTAGCCCTGCTGCTGCTGTAGCATTCAGAGTGAGAAACCAACCAGCCTTGCTGCCTGTCAGCCACCCAAGCCCCATCCCTGGGTGCTCCTGCCTTTCCCGGGGAGTGGGATCTCTCTCTGGCTGTGATCATGTCCATTAATTGCATATTTAGGACTCCATCATTTTTTCACTAATGTCATTCTTTCTGCAGATGCTTCTCCATGCTTTTCCACAGTGGGTTTCATCGAGGCCACAGGACAGCAAAGAGTTGGAAAATGTAGCTGTTCCCATTCGAAAATTTCCATCTTTGAGTAATAGGACCTGTCGATCATTTTAAATGGAGCATTTAAAATTCAGATGCGAGCAGACATGGTATGGGCTTGCTTCTCTTATGCTACGCCACAGTGAAATTTTTGTGGTGTTTGCCCAAACATGGACATAATTCAGGGAAACAGATGGGAACTGTACTGAGTGCAGGAGCCTCTCCAGCTGGAGAAACTGACCCATCTCCATTTGCCCTCAAGCTGCAAAGCAGATACAAGTCCTGTTGCAGCTACCCCTGCAGATCTTTGCACTGGAAATAAGGAAATTTTCATGGGAGCTTAATTACCCCCCCCCCCCCAGTCTCTGTGTTAGAAATAATGGGAATACCATGGTGATAGCTTTCCCTTGCAAGTACAAAGTAATATTTTGATGGCGACTGATACACAAGATGGAAACAAAACTGATCCAAATGCTATGATTTTGAAATGCTTACTAAACTGTAGATAAATCTGCTCTGGAAGACATAACATAGTTATCTCTCCTCTGCATATTGTGTCATTTTATAGATTTTTATAAAAGGATTGAAAAAAGCAGGATATGTAGGACAAATAAAACAGGAAAAAAAATAATAAATATAACAGTTAATAATTTGCCATCTAGGAGAAGGAGAAGATTTAAGGAGTATGGAAAAGAAACCAGAGGTTGATAGGAAGAAATTAAGAACCACCCAACCTTGCTGTAATCCCTAGCTATTGTAAATCTCTTACAGTTTGAGAAAATAGATGACAGACTCCTCACAGATAAGAAAAGCTTATTTGAAAACAAAAAACAGACAAATCCTGTACACTGAAGGTTTTTAGTTATTCCAGTATTGATTGAAAAAACAACTGAGAAAAAAATAAAAGAAGATTTATATTCTGTAGAAATAATGCAGAACTGATTTCTTACATAATTTGAATAAAAATCCCGCAGAGGCCAGTGGAGGCATCATTTGAGAAAGTAATACAGCTGCAGTTATTATTAATGGTTCTTCACCTGGCACAAACTTCTCTCTCTTTCTCATTCAGGGCTACTGAGCTATTTTACTATCTTTAATTCTTCTCACACAGTTGCGGACATAAGCTTATCCACTTTGCAGCTGCAAGAGCTGAAGAGCAGAGGCATGTTGTCATTGGATTATGTGGTGGCAGCTCTGGGAGTATGTGAAGTCAGGCTCACCAAGTTGTGTCATATTTTGGTACAAATGGGTTCTCATTGTAATGTATAAAAATGGAAGAGATGCAGATGTTTTCATCCTCATAATCTTTGCAAGTAAAGAAGTGTTATTAACAGAATAGTTGTGTTTTTTTAATTTTCACACCTAGGGAACTGAGGCACAGGCAGGCTTTCGCAAAGCCTGAAGGTTCACCTGCTGTGCTAACCAATGCATCCTCCCCAGAGAAAAGGATTTTACAGTTGCTTTGTAGGAGTCAGTATTGTTAAAGGTTCAATGTGAGCGACAAAGAAGTACTAGAAAAGGTCAAATAAGAAAAGCAATTCAGCCTGGAGTTGTTGCAGGACTCCCAGTGAGCAGCAAGGAACAACACTTACTGCGAAGTATGAAAAAAGATCCTAGGACTTACTAGCTGGACAATGTACCTTGAAATACTGAATGTCTCTCTCATTGGCAGACTAAACGAAGGAGTCTTTTCTCTCCTGGATCTACTGGACTAACATAAAAGAAAGTCAGAGGCTAACCCTTGACCCTGAGGCCAGATGCCATGGGGTGGTTTGCATCCATGTTGCTGATGGCGAGCTCTGTCCAGAGAAGCGTAGGTGCATTCTCCCTACATAACACTTAACCCTGAATCTCTTCTGGGCCTCATACCCTCATACAGTGCTCCAGCAGCCCAGAGGTATAATTTTTTTTTTCCTTTTTTCTATTCAGAGTTTTTCACCATCCATTGGAGGAGTGGTTTTATTTTGTGAAGAGGAAGATGCATGTTAAACGACGTGGAGCATGACATGAGATTGTAAGATCCAAACTGAGCATACAAAACCCATCAGGATAATATTACAAAGTTGTGTGGGATGGAGGTAGCCATACCTGGTGTCTTCTCTGAACTTCAGGGGAGTGCTCCTGGGAGTGAGTTATTTCCAGGAGGGTGCCAAGGAAAGCTGGCTGGAGAGAACCAAGCCAGAGCCAGACAGAGCAGAAATTAAGCGCTGTGGATGATCAAGAATCTCATGACTGACCTCACTCTAGGTATAGCCAGAAAAAAAGGGGGGAATACATAGGTCATAAGGAAAGAACAGATGTCTTCATTGGTTAATTTGCTTTTGTATTCACAGAAGAGGCAAAGAAATGCTCCTCATCAGAGGAGCTTGGGATCACTCAGTGCTGGACTGGAAGCATCTGGTATGACCATGCTGCCACCCCAGTGTCATGCCAGCACCTGCCTCAAGCCTCAGAGCAGAGCCCCAGCTAGTTTTGTAGGGGAAGATTAGGGCTGCTGTCACCCCAGGACTTATTACAGCTCCTAGCTTGAGATCTCTGAAAACACATGTGAGCATGTGCACCTTGGACAGGCAGCAACGAGGTGTAATTGGGAGACATGGGTCAGCCCATACCCCCAGCACGTGCCTCTGCCACCCAGTCTCACCCTGAGTTTGCACTTACTGGGAAAGGGAACAGCTAGAAAGCTGTCACCTTCCTCACAGGAATTGTCTCGGTGGGTTCCTTCCAGGCAGCACTGGAAGCACCCCTGCACTGAGGTGGACACCAGCACAGCCATCTTGCCTCTCTGCCCTCCTGCTTCCTCACAGCGCCCATAAAATCATTTGGTTGGAAAAGACCTTTAAGATCATCGAGTCCAACCATAACCTGTCCACTATTAAAGCATAGAATAATAGAATCATAGAATGGTTTAGTTTGAAAGGGACCTTAAAGATCATCCAGTCCAACTCCCCTGCCATGGGCAGGGACACCTCCAACAAGACGAGGTTGCCCAAAGCCCTGTCCAGCCTGGCCTTGAACACTTCTAAGCACCTCATCTACCCGTCTTTTAAATACCTCCAGGGATGGTGACCCCACCACTTCCCTGGGCAGCCCATTCTGGTGCTTGATAACTCTTTCGGTGAAGAAATTTTTTCTAATATCTAGTCTAGACCTGCCTTTGCACAACTTAAGGCTGCTTCCTCTCATCCCATTGCTTGTTACTTGGAAGAAGAGGCCGACCTCCACCTCACTCCAATCTCCTTTCAGGTAGTTGTAGGGGGTGGTAAGGTCTCCCCTCAGCCTCCTTTTCTCCAGGCTAAACAACCACAGTTCCCTCATAAGTCTTGTGCTCCAGAGCCCTCACCATCTTCGTTCCCCTTTTCTGGACACATTAAGTTAAGTCTTTGAGGTTGAAGAGGTTGCAAGATGCTAGAAATAAAATTTCTGTTGGAATGCCAATTATTTGTGCATTTCCGTGCAGTTCTCAAATTTATATTGCTCTGTTTTTTCTCTGGGTGCAGTGCAACAGGAAGAGACAGTGTCCAATAATTTCCTTTCTTGTTATTTTCTTTACGTGAGGGTGCTGTGAGCTTCATGGTAGAGCCAACAGAAAAGCAAAAGCCAGAAGAAAAGCAAAACCACTACCTTAAGAATAATTTTTAAAGTGTTGATTTATAGAGATTAATAAATTATTATAAACGTTCTGCAAGCAGATTTCTAGTGGGCAGATGGTAAGAAACAGTTTTTGTCACTCAGAATGATAGTGGTTAATTGAACACAAAAGATAAGGAAATAACAGATGCATTCATCAGTTAATTTGCTTTTCTATTCAAAGACAAGAAAAATGATGGTGACTTTAAGTAGGAGTTCTGTCCCTGGTACAATAGGAAAGGACTTACTCTGAAAACAGCAAGAATAGAAGTAGGTATTGAAGACGTCTCTAAGAGGATGACAGAAAGCAATAACCAGCTATGTCTGCTGAAGTTTTCCATTTTTGTTTCTCTATCATGAAGAGTCAGACCTCTGTTGATGCAAGGGGATGAAATGTGTTTGTTAATTATGTTTGAATAAGATAACAAACTGTGATCTCAAAGCCATCTGTAAATGTAAAACCAGGTGGCTGAGCAGCAGAATGAAGATTGCAAATAGTGGATCGTAAAAATTTGGGGTGTAAGAACCACTTGTACATCTGGTCTCTTTATGCAAAAATGCAGCAAATGCTTTCTATATCTTTAGGCTTTACCTTGAGCATGATATTGCTGGGGATCCCCCTTTGCTCCTTGGCCTTTGTTTTTATTGAAAATAGTAAAACTTTTGGAGTCTGTGTATGAGTTAATTCTCCCTGAAGTGAGCTCTCTTTAGCAGAGCCAGGTATGTCATTACCCTGGTGGGATTTCTCATGCTTCACTGAAGGTGCCGCTTGGGCTCCCTCTGTTTAACACTACTGTCATTCCCTCTGTGGCGCGGAGGCCGTTTGTGTCACGTATGCACAAGTGGGGAAGGAGATGATACCATCACACAATCAGTTGTGAGGCTCACGAAAAAGGTTTCTGGTTTCTTCCTCTGACCTAGATTTTAGGCTCTACCCTCCTCCCCCTTTGGTTTGGGTTTGTTTTACTTATTCCTGGAAATGTGCTGTGATGATCTGCATTACAGAGGAATGCTTAGCCTTCCAAATCTGAAGTTGAAACTCATTTTCTGCATGGAGCGTGTTTTCTCAGTTTCTACCCTTCTCTGCTTACAGGCACCAAAATTAAATAATTAACATGAGATTTTGCACACTGTAACTTTTCATAATACAGAATTAATTTTTTTCTGTCATGAGTGGGTGAGTTGCATAGAATGGGAAGAGGTGCTTAAAGAAGTTCAAAAGATTTTGTTTTTCAGAAAGATTTGTGTAATTTTTTAATACGGATATTAAGTACAGATTCACATAAAAATCCAAAAATCTCGCCTCCAGATATTTCTAGCGGGCAGAAGTAATTTCCATATGCTTTCAGAAGATGCATGCAATTGATAGGTGTTTAAGGCATGCATATGTGAAGTATAAAAAGGCATCCAAAATGTGTACATGTTCCCTTTGTGATTACAGTGTGTATATGTGTTAAAGTGCTTACTTTCATTAAGTGAAGTATATTACTGCAAACTTTTCCTCGTGGTTATTACTTTAACTGGTAAAGAGGTAAAACTAGATAAAATTGGGTTGCAAGTTGCTTGGAGTAGAATAAGGTAGAATTTGGTGTAATTTCATGTAACTTCTTGGTTCTGTAAAACAAAAAAATGTTCGTCTACAGTATTTCAACACATGCTTTGGAAAATATATCTGCCTTTGTGAATGCTGAGAAGCAATGATATCCAGACATACCTTGCAAGAATCTTGCTCTGTGTGTTGCAGGCATCTGCAAAGCTTATGTTATTGTAGCCCCTCCCTGAAATGAGGAGCATGTTAAATAAACTGCACTAGAAAGCAGCTTTAGAGTCAGCTCTGGAGTTTGACATGGAGGAGCTACAACGCTGCTGGGAACTCCAGCTTGTTTCTAATAACACCATTCACTCTACTCTCAACCACGTACGAGCTGATACCACAGGATCATGTACATAGTGTTAGCTCAAAAAGCAACCAAAAAACTGGAGGTAATTACATGACCATGTGAAAGCGTTACAGGAAAAGTGTGAAGGCTTTTGATGGAATAAAACCTGCAACTTTTAAGGGATTTGATTTTAACCTTATTTTGGAATGTCTAGGCTTTCCAACATTTATCATAGTTTCTTGGGGTTACGTAAGGTATTTTTCCCTTCTGAAATGCATGTATTAATTGATCAACCCGAGTTTCAGTTTAATTAGGCTTTCGTCTGTGACTTACTCTTTGATGTGTGCAAATATATTCTGTGTAACACCAGGTTTTTTTCATGCTGATTTTGAAGTTTTTTAAAAGTGATGCGGGGATGCTTCTAATTGAAGCATTGGCTCTGTATCTCCAAAGTATGGTTCTTCCTAATTATTTATTACTTCTCTCTAGAGAACTATCAAAGTGACACTGAAATTTCAGAATACATGCTATATAAAAAATGTTGGAAAGCCATTTGCAAGATTTGTTAAGCAATCAGAGCCCTTTAGGATGATTTCTGAATTGGCCATTACAGCATATGAAGCTCACAATGACGTTAAATTGTCATTATTAAAAATTAGCAAGTAAAAATGAGGCCAGAGCATCTATGTAGTGTTTCACTGCTGCAGACTCAGAATCTGAACGCCTGTCACATCTGCAGCTCATTACGACCTGAAATGAGAGAGCGCCTGCTACATCTGCGAGAACAATGTCTAGCGTCGGCTGGGGCAAGCGAACATCGCTGGTGCAGGGTGCCAGTAAGTCTTTATCCTCGATGTCACGTCCCTCATGGCCTCCTGACAGCTGGCACGAGAGGTCATCATCACTTTGTGCAGCACTTTGTCTTCATTTGCACTGAAAGCAGTGAGAAACCTCATTCATTTGGAGGAGGACGTTTTCATAGGTGACTGGTTGTGTCGCCCACGCGCTGCCTGTAGGATGAGGGTTTTGTTTTAGGTGCTTGTGGCCAGCAGCAACTTGGCTGTTTGCAGCGGGGAGGCACGGATACAGGGCCACATAGCTCCTGGCATTGGAAGGGATGGGTGCAGCCAGTTTGTTTTACTTTGGGTTTTACTTTTACCTCTTTCTGAGGTTTCCCTCCCAGTGTCACAGCCATGGCAGAAATGGGAGCTTCCACCAGTATGGGTTTTGCTCTTCATCACATGTTGATGGAGGGGCTTGGGGGGATTTGAGTACTCAAACTCAGTGGAAAGTTCACAAGACACAGAAAGAAATACATCTTTCTCATGTAAACATATGCACCCCTCTCCGTTTTTCAACTCCAGAACATAGGAAAATTAGAAAGAATTTTTTTTAGTACCCACAAAAAATGTATTTTCCCCAGCTTTGTTTTCAGGAGTAGAAGAATAATTTTAACAAGTGCTTCCAACAAAACCAAACCACACCGCTCCATTGGTGTAAGCCAGACACTCAGCATGAGGCAACAAAGTGCAACCAGTTTAAGTTTAGCAAAGCTGTAAGCAACTGAAAGTGGATGGGAGGCAGTGCCCCGGGGCTCTTCTTGGGGAGGGCTCGTGCCAGCCCCAGTCCAGGCACCTCCTGTAGCTGAGGCGGTGCTTGCAAGCCACATAGCACTGCCATGAAAGTTTCCACTTACCTGGGTCACAAAACCCAGACCTCACCTCTTCTCTTTAGTATGCCACATGTGAAAGGGCTGTCTGTATTTGGTTCAACCTGTTGTTGCTCACCAGAGTAATTTAGGTCTCAGCAGTACAGGAGGAGTCAAACCGAGTTCCCCTCCGTTCATTCATGCACACATAAACAGGAAAATAATGACTAACGGGAACAAAAAATTAACAACTTGGCTTGAGGGAGTTTGCCTGGGTGTGTGGAGGGAGGTGGAGGTGGAGGAGAGGTGGTGGGGACTGTTTTGTAGGGAGGGTGCCAGGCAGAAAGCAAGTGGCCGTGTTTACAGCAGCTCACTTTGAGTGAGTACAATGCACGCAGTTACTGAAGTAAGAGATGTCAGGGAAGGATCACAGAATCACAGAATGGTTTGAGTTGGAAGGGACCTTAAAGATCATCTACTCAAACTCCCCTGCCATGGTCAGGGGCATCTTCCACTAGACCGGATTGCGCAATACATTTGGCAAACTATTTGCACTTAATCTGTGCCGATTTGTGAAGTCTCCAGCGGTTTTCTTTGTCCCTTGGGAAAAAGCTTTGGGGGGGGGGGGGGGGAAGGGGTGTGGGTTGGGGGGGGGGGGGGGGTAAAGTGTCCAGTTGCCATGGCAACAGAGCAGGGCTGAGGAGAGATGAGACAGTATTTTCATTTTTGATGCTCTATATAAAATGATGTAGGTAATTACACATGTAGTGATTTGCCATGTGGCAAAGCAGCATCTGTTCAGGACGGTGCATGTCATGCAACCTGATGCAAAGCCCCTTTTAGAGCAGGGACACAAATGTATTGACATTTCAGTGGGAATATTGCTGGAGAAATTGCAGCAGCGGGAAGGAAAGAGGGCGTGACAGCAGCCCTGCTCTCCTTTAAGAAGCAGAATAAGATTCAATTAACAAGTTGCCAGTGGAAACCTGGCTATAATTATAGCTCTATTATGCTGGCCATGTTGTTTTCCCATAGAAAATACAGTTTTTAATTAACTTGTGGATTTGGCACCGACACCTACGCACACCCTGTCAGGAACGAAGTCGGTGTTTCCCCAGTCGGGGCTGGCACTTTATAATAACTAAAGATGCTGGTAGCTCCCACAGACCTGCCCTTGAGCAGGATGCTCTGGGCATGGCTCTTCCCCAGCCAGGGGGAAGTGGGCGTAGCGCTTCCCTGTGCATGGCATTTTGTAGAAAAGAAAGCAAAGCTACATGTGTTTTCCTCTGTGGAAATGTTATCCTTCCTGAGCTGGCAGGTCAGCCGCAGGGGCGGAGGGAAGGCTGATGGGACAGCCTGTGTTTCTGGGGGAGGAGTGGGGTGGAGGTGGCTCTCTCAGGGTGCTCAGAGGCTGTGTCCTCCATGCAGTCCATGTGAAACTCAGTGTATCCATCGGAAGCTGGAGGGAGTACAAAGTCTGGCCAGCCTCTTGAACAGGATGGGAAAGGACTGATTCTGCATCTTCTGGAGCGGGTAGGGATGAAGGTTCTGCCAACTAGGCCTTGCCAAGTTACCCACATGTAAAGTCTGTTTGGGTTTTTTTTCTTCCACCTCTTTGCCTGCCACCTTTCTCAAAGGCAATCCTGAATTACTTGAGGGAAATATGAATATTTCAGATGAGGCAATCATACTGCTTTTAAAATGCAAATAAGTTGTAGATGCATACACCAGGCACTGCTGTTGCTTTTCTTCTGGCATCATTGCCTTGAGAGTAGTTCAGTTTTTGAGTGCAATGCAAAACCAGGAGGGGTTTTCCTACAGTAACATTTCATTGAGTAGCTTTTTTCTAATAGTGGCCTGTGTGGGGTGCTCAGGGAACAGGTCTAACATGGAGGATATTTTGAAATCAATTCTTCCTAGTGGCATATTTTGCTAGCTGCTGGCAGCCAGCAGCTTGGCGGTTTCCCAGGCTGCGTGTCGTGTGTAGTTCGGTGGTCAGTAATGGATTTCTTGCTGAGAAAATTTTTATAATCTCTTTTTGAACCCACATACCTTTTTGGCCATTACAACATCCTATAGCATTCAGATCACAATTATAATTAAGTTTTCTGTGAAACAATTATACTTTGCTTTATTTCAAGCCTCTTGACTGATAATTTTCACTTAATGGCCCCTAGTTCTTGTGCAATAAGCGACTGTGAATCTTCATTAGATAATCAACTTCTCCTTGAAATACATGATTTTACCCAACTCCTACGTCATCTCTTTCTTTACAGCACCCAGGCTGAGCCTGTTCTGTGTCTTCTTACATGGAAGGCTCCCCAAGCCCCTGCCTGTCTGTCTCCTTCTCAGCCCTCTTCCTGTTCCACTGTGCCCTAGGGTTACTCGGCAGCTCAGTCAGCTCCAAGATGCCACATAGAAATTAAGGGAACCATGCAATTATCTGAATTGTGCGACCCTTTGATTGCATTTTTAGGTCAACTCAGAGGAAGCAGGTTAATCCCTGTATATGCAGTTTGAAACAGCAAGTTGAGAGTTAAAGCAAGATAATAAATTATACTCTGAAAATAGTTGCTAAAACATTTCCTTTTTTGTGTGTGGCCTGTACACTACAAAAGCGTGAGACTCATAACAAGCCAATAGGTATAAAAAGCTGATGGATAACTTAGTATATGTTGAATGTTTCTCCACCTGGAATGCGTTGTTTGCTTCACTTGAGATGTTCTCACCATGTGTCTTTGAGCTCTTGGTGTTACTGCATCGTGTCTCTGTGAAAGAGATTACACCACTAGTGAACAGGAACACGAAAGCTGAGCTGTGACCACACAGACAGCTGGGAGGAGATCCCTGTATCCTTGAAGACTTACAAACTGTTCGAGGTTGGCTTTTCTTGCCCCTTTTGTAACAATAATCAAAAAGAAATTAAAATGCAAAATCTGCACCATGGTCATTCTAGGCAGGCAAAAGGTGTACTGTGGTTTTGTGGTTCCCTGAAACACCCGCAAGCCTTGAGCCTTGAATGAGCAGCCAGGATGATCTGAGGATGGTAATGGGCACATGCAGTGGTCTAACCAACCTGCAGCCTCCTTGTCTTGGGGCAGGTAGGCATTCAGACCAGCTCAGGGATAAGATACAGTAGAATGAACTACTGCAAATATGTTTACCCTTCTTCAGAATGTATCTGGAAGAAGTCTTTGCAGATGAACCTCAGCTGTACTGGACAACTGCATCTGGTCCCAGCAAAACTTGGAGATTTGCTATTTAGAGATATGGGCGTGCTTTTGGTGGCTTATGGGTCAGCCAGAGAAGGAGTACACTGTGGGGTTTTTTTACCAGGACTCCATGTGTGATCACAGGACATCACTGGGAGCACAAAGTGACAATTTCAGGTGTTAGCTCTTCTGATTCCATGTTGATAGTGGGGTTGCCCTAAGGGATGCCCCACTTATGGAGGAAAGTGGTCCTGGAAAAAAGACTGGTTTGTGTTTTTTTCTTTTTTTTATCCTAATATCTGGAAAAAAAGAGGAAAACTCGTGCTTAACAAGCAGCCAGCAGCCTGTGGACTGCATTTTGCAAACCACCTGCCCTGCTGAATTTAGGGTACTTTCAGCTGTCATAATTTTTGCTTTCACGGAAGGCAGAGGTGCTGGCAGAGCTCTGAGGTGATTTGCAAGCAGCAGAGTTTGGGTGCCTGGCCTCAGCGGCTCCCCAGGTTTTCCTGAGCCTGGCCAGGCTCACAAGAGCAGTGGCAGCCTGTTGGCGAAGCTCTGTTTGTTTAAGGCATGCCATAGCCCTGGTGCTGTTTTGATGGGAATGGGGAATTGTGGTGAATGCAATGGCTGTGTAGCCAGGAGGAATGGGTTATTTTTATTTTATTCGCAGCATGCACAGAAATTAAAGAAAAAAACCCCAACAAACAACAAAAATGTGCCTGGTTCTGTTCACCACGTTGGGGTTAATGCAGTGAAACAAAGCAAAGTACAGAGCTTTTTCAGAAACTGTTTTCCACCTGATGGAAACACATGAGTTATTTTAAGTCAAGGAAATCCTGTGTTTCCTCAGCAGCTGTTGCAGTAAAGATGACTGGTCATTTTGCATATATATTTATATTGCTGGAGGCTCTTTTTCATTTTATTATTGAATGGCTTTTTACAAATAACAGCTCTTCAGCTGGTTAAGTGGCTGGACATTTGACATAATGTCTTCTGAAACCTCTCATGAAAAGATATTTGTGTGGGATTGACATGACCGTCATTACATGGGAGGAAATTTACTGAAACACCAGAAATGTTGAATAGAAATGGCAGTGTATAGGCTGTAAGAAAGGTGACTGGGATTGCAGCAAGGTTTGATGTTGGGCACATTTTAGTATAAGACACAGAGACAATCTGAAAGTAGACCACATATCCTGACTCTGAAAGAAGGGGCTAAATAGGGCGATCACAAATACACCAATAATGGTACAAAACTGCACAAAGTAGAGTCCTAATTTTTGTCAGAATATGAAAAAGTGGGATGAGGCCTGGGAATCATAGGGGTAATTCATGCAAGGGAAATAATATGAAGGGGAAAAAAGTCAAGGAAGATAGGAAAAAAGAGAGTGACAGCTGGAAGAATTAGATAGCCTTGTGATTTTTCATTTAAAAGTTGCAACATCTTTCCTTTCTCCTGGGTCTATGGAGGGTGAGTGTACATGGAGCCAAACCTGTCCTTGTCACACATGGGAGATGTTTGACATGAAAGGCACAACACTTGTGCGATCCTGTCCAAGGAGTAAATGTACTGCATCAAATGTAAATGTAAATGTACCAGTGAAGAAACTGGTCTCTTCTGGCTGTAAGGTGTTTTCTGTGTTTGCTCTGTAAATTCTGTTAGTTACAAAAAGAAGGGAGGAGTAGACCTTGTCTTCTGGGCAGTAACTCTTTTAAACTGGAATGGCACCAACAGAGTTTGCGTACATTTTTGGCATTAAACAAGGCCATTGATTTTGAGCTTCCAGTTGGGACCTTTCATTAAAGTCAAAACACTCAGTGTTCCAGCCCTTGCAGCCGTCGTGTTGTACAGTTGCAAACAAACCCTGTGCTTTACTCTGTCCTTCCTCTGAACTTTCGACTATGGATAACTGAACTTCAGGGCACATGCTTTATGCTTCTTATTATGTTTACCATGGGTCTAGTGATGCCTTTTGGGCTGGCAGTGATTTTCCAAGTTTAGCAGTATTATTATTCTTCCTTGCGTATCTTGCTTCTACCCTCTCAATTGACCCTTTTCTGAGAGCTTTGGAGACTTAGCTGGTGGCCTGCCACCTTTGTAGTTCCACTTCAGGAACAAAAGAGGACCTACTAGTAAAGTACATACTAATTATCTGAGTAGCAGTGTGATTCATCCTGTCCTCATATGACAGTACTACTTTTCTGTGGGTTTTTTTAATAAGGAACTACAAAAGGTCAGATTTTCTTGTGGTTTCTTGTGTGAGGTTTCCAGCTCTCGATTTGCAGTAGGCAGTGTCAGCCATTACAATGATAAGGAGTAGGAACGATACTTAATTACTGTCATTTAATTTCAACTTGTCAGCTTTTTTGCTCTTCATTCCCTGTTTAGTTGGTGTATTTTAATGAACCTCTGTGATAGAATAAATGCCTTCAGGTTATTGTAATATAAGGTGCCTGAACCCTGTATGCAGTAAGGTATGGTATAATTATTTTTCAGTCATGTTAGGAGATGGTTTTTGTACCTTCAATTAGAATACAGAAGAAATTGGATTACATCTGTGGACAGGTGGAAGTGGTGTTCCTGAGGCTACAGCAATAATCTACCAAGGAGAAGAGGGTTGGCAAAAAAATGGTATTGTAGGAAACAGGAGACGTGAACCCCAGGAAAGAAGCCAGCTAGCCTGTCTGTTGAAGGGAGGAGGGAACACTTTCCAGATGTGTCTACTTTGCAATGACCATACAGGTATTTAGACATAAAACTGAGTAATTTGGTTTGGTTTGTTATTTACCAAAAGTTGCAGCTCAAGGTAAAACAGAGCTACTGCTGAGTCGGTTCAGTGTTTTCAAAACAGTTTATGTCCATATAAACTAAATAATACAAAAAATAAAAAAAAAAGAAGGAAAGTAAATTGGATTTGTTTTTTAATCAGATGAAGCACTTTGGCACAGAATGGAAATTTTCTTTCCTTTTTTCTTTCTTTTGGGGTGGGGGGGTGCACAGAGAGCTGTGTGCCAGGAAAGAAGTAGTCAGTAAAGTTCTGTTTAGCTGACTTGGAATTTTCTTCCCAATATATTTCAGTCTTTCAGGAGAAGGCTGGGTAATATGTCTACCTGGACACACAAATGTATGCAAATATCTCGTACCTAAATATGTCAGCCTAATTCCACTCTTGCAGTTCAGTATTTTTAAGGGAAGGGCTCATGATCTCATTCTTTCTGCGTGTCTTCCAGCTTTTATTTCTTGGTTAAAATAGCATTTCTCAAATCATACTAATGTCAAAATTGAGATGTGCTGTTGCTTCTGCATGCATAGTACTGTCAGCTGATCAACATGAAATGCTCTCGTATGAATCTAGCTTTAAGTGGTATGAATTCCTGGAAAACACTGTACTGTAATATTGGAGTGCTGTAAAGTGCCCCAAAAATTCTTTAGGATTGCGCAAACTGGAGTAGGGACATCGTGTTAGGCTGAGGACACAGCTGTCTGCACAGTATGTTATCAGAAAAAAATTGTTATGAAATAGCTAATGCTCAGATACAGAGATACAGTAATTTGCTATGCAGAGAGGTATTTTATATGCATTTTTCTCAAAAATCTGGCTCAGTGTCAGAATAACTTCCCACTTTTTTGGTAACAGGAGCTCAAACAGGTGTAGCACAAGTCTGTGACAATCTCTCAGATGCTTTCCTCTCAGAAGAGTTTTGTTCCCCGAAGGTGAGCAGTTACACTGAGGCGTAATCGGTTACGCTGATTACAAGGGACTTGTAATCTCTTACTTTGCGCAAGTGATCCTGACAGCCAGGAGCCCTGCGACCCCTGGTGTGGTTCTGGTTCCGAACAACAACTAGCTGTGCTGCAGAGAGCAAGTTTTAAATATTTCACGTACTCAATCAGCTGCTGAAAAACATGCTTCTATTTTCCATATCCCAAAATGAAAGAGAAGTTGGTTTTCTGTCCTCGTTTTTGTTTTCCTTTCCACAATTGTGGATTTGTGTTTTGTCCATAAGCCAAGTCTGTGTGGTTCTTGGCAGGCTGCTCGGACATTTTTCTACTGAGCTTTTATCAGAGCATCTTAGTCTGGGTTATACATGAAATAATGCAGAAAGGCTTGATAAAGACAAACCTGTACTACAGCCTTGAAGTCTTTAATTAACGCTATGTGTGTGTGCGTGTAAGTGATAGGAGATAGGCGAGCCGCAGATGCACCGTGTTTCATTTTGGTGCTGTATTGCTTTTTTGCTCTGTGGTGACATTAATAAATTGATGCAGGCAAGCATTTTAGATTTCATTACCGCCTGAAACGCCTTTACTTTTTGGCTTGCCCCAATTCATTTATGAGGCATCATCATGCTCAAATTAGAAAGAGACTAAGCTGTATGTGGCTGCTGAGAATTATTGGATTATTCAATTACTGTGAATAGTGCTCAAGAAATATAAAATATTCAAGAAATATTCAAGGAAAAATCCCTAGATAACCTAGCTACATAAAGGTTACATGTGCAGGGATGGATATAGTCCAAATGTAATGCTAGGGGGTGTAGGGGGAAAGCAGTGTCAGGTCTTTGAGTGTATGCTGTTGTGGCTGGGGTTGCTTGGAGTGATTAACGCTCCCCTGGCCCCTCTGGCAAACTGTCAGCATCATTAAATAGAGGAAGGGAAAGTGGTTTGTGAGGCTTTCCAGGCTGAGATCCCCGCCAGCATACAGGGGGTGCTGCTGGGTGCAAGGTGGATTTCCCAGCCAGCCAGGGCTGGGGGCCAGGAGAAGCCTCCTAAGACAGCAATGCCATTTTGTCACCTACCAGGTCTGGGAAGTGGAAAACAAATGGCATGTGGCCGAGTCTGATACCTTAAGTGCTGATGCTCTCTAGAAAATTAAACTTTTTTTTTAAAGCAAAATTACTTCAGGCAGGAGCTAGTCATGTTTTCAATGCCAAACTGAGCTCCAGGTTACCTGCAGCTGAATATCTTAAATTATTTATATTACCAGGCTTGCACTGGGATCAAGCATGGAATTAGGCTGTTTTGTTCATGTGAAGATTAGAGCCACTGGTTTGAAGCGAAGATGGCATTATTAGGATTATAGCTGTGCATGCACTTCAAACTTTGGACATCCTTCTCCCAGGAAACTTGTGTTTCTTTTATTATAACTGTAGCTCCTTCATGGTAATAAACATTCCTATTTGTTGAACAATTTTACATAACAGAGAATACTCTGGATGGTGAAGATTTACCTTCTGTTGTCTGCTAGACTGTACAGAAGGTGGCAAGTCAGTCTACAACAAAATAACTATTACAGCAAACCAAAGCACGAATTCATTAATTTTAACGATAATGTTGCTGTTTTACTCCAAGCTTAAGTGAATATAAACGTAACTTATTGGAGAGTCTGTGGCAAAAGCCATCTGTGCAGGTTTTTCTAATCACATCTGTCCTTGAGCTAGCTGTGCATTTTAAGAAGAGGCAGGGGCCGACCTACAGCTGGCTCACAGCAGCATTTCCCCTTGCAGCAGCAGCAGCGAGGAGCGGCCGGTAGCTCTCCTGTGGTTGTTTGGGGCAGTGGTAGCATGTCCAACCTTTTACCACTAACGCAGCTTTGCATGTTTATTATCAGCAGGTGGCTTAGCTGGATGGTTAGGACTCGGTGCTTTGAGAGGAGAAATCGTAAGTGAGATGAGCTAATTCTTTATAAGGCTGGTTATCCCGTCACTGCTATTTGCAGTACTGTGGTTAATAGAGCAACTGCACTCGCTCCGAGAAGTTGAAAGAAGGAAACAAAACCCCCATTGTCTCTGTAGTGATGAAGGTAATTAAAAGAGAACGGGGCTGAGAGGTTCCATATGATGTAAATCATTATCTTCAGGCTTTTCTTGCACCTCAGCCGCTTTTCCCCAAATGAAGCCGACAAGTATTTCTGCTCTGTGAATGTGGTTCACAGCTCGGCAATGTTTTTGCTGTTCACCGAGGAGCGCAGAAGGTTCTTGTTACGGTCACTGATTTTCCCAGAAATCTTAATAATTTGCAGACATCTAGATTCATTTAGGTGCACAGAAGGAAAAAGCTAATTTCATCTTGTTATGATTTGTTTTAAAAAAAAAAATGCACCTAGGGAACAGATCCTCAGGGAAATCACCGGAAATAGTTGCATGTTGAATTTATAGATCCAAACATGTTATCCTTGGCCTTGCTTGAAATGCTCCAGCGGGATCTGTACGTGAATACTGTCAAAGATAATCATATTGATGAAGTTAAAGTAATATGGAAAATTGGCTGGTGTAATTATTCATTAAAATTGTTAAAGCTGCCATGAGCACTGCATCCCAAGTCATTCTAGCAGCTGCAAGACAAAATATGAGACATTGTCATTTTGAGAGATACTGTCTAAATGGTGTTTATTTGACTGAGAAAAACGTAAGTCAAAGTTGTCAGCATCTTCTGAAGGATCTTGAAGTGAGAGTACTCCTACTTATTCTGATAATTGTTACTAAACTTGACCCAGATGAGGAGAGATCATTTAACACATTTTTAATGTTGCCCTGACCTCCAGGTACTTCAAAGCCAAGGTCAGAGGCCAGCCAGATAGCTGATTATTTCATCTCCTGCCCTTCTGCACACTGCAGTGTATTAGAGCAGCACTAATGTCTGTGCTAAGATTAGTAGCAAGCCATTTTTAATCTTCACTTGCAGTTGGACACATCTGACCTATAAAGGGTAGGTGATGAGAAGTGATGTTAGATTTAGTGGCTTTCCTCTGCAAGAGTGGAGATTGTCAATTTTCTGGCATTTCAGAACTGTTTCTTCTCCTCTGGGAGTGATGACTGAAGGCAGCAACTGAAGTCTGCGAAAATGCAAACTGACCTGCGAGCACTCGTCAGCAGCCAAGGCAGTTCCCAGCCTTAGAAGCGAGCACATTGGGGGCGGCAGTCCGCTTTCTCCAGGGCAAAGACACGCCTCTCCCTGCTTGTGAGGATCAAGTCCATCAGGGTCATTAAATTCTTGATGTCAGCTCTGACTTTTCAAACATGACTTACTGAGTCTGCATGTCTGAGGAGAAACTTTGGAGAATGAGGGTTTTTTTTCTAGTTTTCTTTCTTACCACTACTATTTTTTTTAAATGAAGACACAGTATACCACTTTTGAAGCCAATGAGATCTTTTGGTGGACACTTTGTTTCACCTTCTGTGTGTCCATAACTCCTGAGCTCCTGACTCTTGGGTTTGAGATTAAAGCAAAAGTGGAGGAGGTGTGTTTTGGCATCATTGATTAACAGAAGTCCTGCCTCTCCAAACTAATAATTACATTAGATACAGTTTTTCCATGTAATTTTGCAAAACATTGCTATGCAATCCTATTATTGTACTTCTTACAAAAGAAAAACTCAACATGGATCACATGATAAAATTTCATCCTATCACCTATTTAATGGCATCACTTGAGAGTATGAGAATATTTTTCAGCGTGCTACTAGAACTGAATAGTTTGTCAATAATGTATCAGCTCCTTAGCTCAGTCTTGCAGTAATCTTGACCTCGCAGTAATCTTGACTTTGCAATACTCCAATTTTGGGGTTGCATCAAGCTGCACAGCCCTGGCCTCTCTGTCCTGAGCTGTGGGTTTCTGCAGATGTACCTTCTGCGTGTATTCACACAGCTGCGCAAGTGTTGTCAAGGGTTTTCCGCAGGAAACCTGTTTAATTGCCAGCGGCTCACACGGCATCATCTGCTAAAACACAGTTTCCTCTCAAATATCTATTTCATTTTTGAAGCCTGAATGTTGAGCCAGTTTCTTGGCACGGCTCATACGTGATGCTGGATCTCACGTGAAGATGCTGGCTGCAGGTAATCCCCTTCTGGGTAAGAGATTCCAGAGCACGCAGTGCAGGAAAGGTCAAACTCATTTGCAGGGAGTTGTGTTTAACTGCGCGATGCAGAAGTGAGCTTCATTATGTGTAATTAATCCTCAAGGTTCCTGAATGTCAGTTTACAGAGGCAGCCATGAAAGCAGTCCATGGAAGATAATTAATATTTGTTATTCATGACTTTAAAAAGACTCTGGATAGCAGTGTTTGTGAGTCTCTTTTACTGGGAAAGCCTATGAGGGAATTCCCTGATTAAATCATCGGTATTGTGGTCTTTCCCTTAAACTGTTGTTTTTTTATAATTACTGCCCTATTACAACAGAAGGGCATGGGGCGATATGGTGGAAGATGCATCCTGTTGTTCTGACACATTGGCAGGCTGTCACAGTTTCAGAGAAAAAGTCCTTCTGGGGAAAGGTTAATGCAGTTATCGGGCAGGTTAACGCTCTGTCGCTCCCTGAGGGCTTTTCATTGATATGCGCAGGGAGGGGGTTCCTCTGTAGTATTTTTATCTCAAAACTATTAGACTGCTCAAAGAGGTTGAATGAAATCTAAAAATACATGCATTTTATTAACGGCACAGATTTCTCTTAGGCCAAATTCTCCACAGTCATCATTGTAAAGGTGGATCAGCTAATTGTAGCTGAAAGTAAAAGATATTCTCAATTCTCTGAATTTCACCTTGGGTTCAGGTTAGGTTTTGGCTCCCTGTTTGCATGGAGACCTCTGCAAACAATCTTAATATTCTTTATCTGTGTTATATTGTAGACTGGAGTGAAAGTATATTAAAGAAGGGTGATTTTTGCGCTTTTTAGATATGATGTCAAACTGAAGATATAATCTTATTTTGTGTTTTGATGTTGATGTGAAGTGCTTTTCAATTATTTATGTAAACGCATCAACTTAAAAATACTCACAGAAACTTATTTTTGCACAATTTTAGGGTCTCCAAACTGAGAGACTGTTTAGTGCTTCTATACAAAATTTGACCCTCCAGAGCCCAGCTCTTTCATTTTTTCCTTTCTGCTGTCTCCTGTGCGAGAAACAAATGCACAAAAGGCTTCTTTGCATGCTAGAGACATTAGGAATTGTTTCTGGATTAATGTAGATACTCACTGGTTTGTAGCCAGTTCTTAAGATACAGATTCTTCTGGCTTTGAAGCACAGCTTTCTCTCATTAGAGTGACTCGAAATTACTATGGAAAAGGGGAAAAGGAGTTAGCGAGTTTTGGGAATACACCTCTTTTAGTGAAAGGGCTTTTTGATTATGAAATAACCTATTTGATATATGCTGCTCTTTTATACTGTATTGGTTTATGAACTAGGGTCAAACTTCATGGCTGTGAATTAGAAGCTTAACTGCCTTGATTTTAGTGCAATCTTTCTGGCAAGCGTGCAGTGATCCAGTGAAAAAAGTTAATATTTTTTCTACTTCACTAGTTTGGCCATCATAAGCAATGTTATTAATTACATAGCAGCTGTCTGACTTTTGCAATCTAGTACTCACATTGTCTGAAGTGCTGCATTTGCCACCTTCATGGTACTAATGAGTATGTTTATATTAAGCCTCCACTCCAGGACTCTGATCCTCATCAGTCTGCACACCTGACACCAGCTTTTGTATCTCAGTGGAAAACACAGAGGCAGGGAGCTGTATTCCCTGCTATATGGAAATCAGTGACAAAAATCCACTTCTAATTCTGTCCCCAAAGTTATCAGTGCTTTCTTTATGGGTAATACTTACAAAAAATGGAGAATTTTTACACAGAGGTTTTAACAAGCAAGGAATAATAGTTCTAAACAGTCAAGGAGAGAAAGAGACAGACGTGGATCTTGATGTATGTATTCCTAAAAGCTAGCGAATGGTCTCCAGTTATTTTAAGAAGCAGCATAAATGGAAGGATTCAGTTTTCAAGGCTTGCTGTAAAGTTTGCTTTCAGAGCCATACATCAGGCATAGGTGGCAGAGGGTGCAGAGCTGTAATTTCTGCAGAGAAGTCATGCTTGTCAGCTTGCAGGAGTGGCTTGTTTGCCAAAATGTCGATATACTTTGACACCTAAAAGCTGACAAACCAAAACATCATGTTGTCACACAAGGGAGATGGTTGGAAAAGGTGTGTGGTGGAAAGTGACTGAAAAGCAAGGAGAGAGAAGAAAAAAGCTTGACGTGCAGTGTGCTGGGGTACTTCCGCCAGCAGTGACATTTGAGTTTTGGTGGTCCTCTTTACAGGGTGGTTCATCTTGCAATGAATTCAGCATTGCCCAAGCCAGGTGGAGCAGGTGTGGGCTGAGCATTTGGGATGAAGAACCACAGCTGAACTTCTGAGGTCCTTCTGAGTGTTGATACGTGCTGCTGGCTGTCCCCCTGTCCCATGGCAGTGTGCTGTTGTGTCCTCTGTGCCAGTGAGACCCAAAGGGATGGCTGGTCTGGTCCCACTCACCACCAGCCTTCCTCCACCCCTCCTGCCCCCTGTTCAAAGTTTGCCTTCACTGGTTTTGGGGTAGTGATGCAGAATATAAACTTTTGACATGAACTTTTTCCATCTAAGGATTCAGAGGCATAGGGCCTGAAGCTTGTTCTGCCTCAGAGACTAAAACATTTCTATACTTGACTGCTGCTAAGGAAGGGGTCCAGATCACCCCTCTGTGTGTTGCCCAGTGTTGCTTACTGCTTTTTCTCCCTTTCCTTTAACCCTCCTGCCACTGCTAGAGTTTGCCCAGCTGCATAAGGGAACGAAACCAGAAGGAAATTAATTATATTGCATGTTGGGTTCATTTTTAGCTGGGTTAGTTCCCTCTGCACAGCATCTAAATATTTATGCTAGCAGGAGGAGACAGGAGAGGAAAGAGCAGCCACAGATGGTAAGGAGGGCCAGAGCATCCTCTTCAGCAGCGGCACTGGTTTACACTGGCTTTACACACCTCCATCCCAGCATGTTAGATCAAGCTAGCGGTAGAGGTGGGTTTATCATTAAGATGTTGTGCTGAGAACTGGGGCAGCCACACAGCTCTGTCAGCAAGGTTGCAGCTGCCCTGCAGAAGGCTGGTGCCATCCTAGCTCACCTCACCAAGCACTGCCAGAGATCAGCTACCAGAGCCTTTCTTCTAATTTTTTTTTGAGCAATAGAGGTGTATATAAACTTTTATTCTCAAGGATTTACCAGAAGCTCCACCTGGGAGAAACTTCTCTGAATAATACCCTGACACTTTCCAAATTCTTTTTAGAATTCTCCAAATTCACAATAAAAAAGAAAATATGCAATTTCCCCTAATAATAACTTCTATATATACTTAATACTAAGTTATTATTCATGCTTTTATGTTCTTATGCTGTGCGAATTGCACTTTACTATGTGTCACCTTTCATAAGAAATTCTACTTTTTCTTACATTTTTGTGAAATAATGCACAGTACTTCTTGAGTTTTATAGTTCCCTGGGGACTTTTTGAGTATTTAAAAGATGAGCTTGCTGTCAGCCTCCATACCTTTGCCTTTTTATTTGAGGAAAGTGTTGGCATCTTAATGTGTAAGCTCAGGAATAGGAATACATTCATACAAATTTAATACAAAACTTTTGCAGACGTATCATGGGTATGTAACAACAGTAACATTTTCCTAGGTAAATAGTATCTAAATGGTATAGTTTGGAAAGCACAGACTTTGGGGGAGTTTCTTAATGAACAATTGTAATATTGAGTTCTTTAGATTTGATTATTATTCTTATTCCTGTCAAAGGTGCGGGGTGTTTTGTCTTTGCATCAGGGATGCTGTGCGCATGGGTGGTGTGCCTGAGGTGTGTGCCTGGACTCAGTGCTCTGAAATGCGCGGTCGCTCCCAAAGTGCTCGTCGGTTTTGACCGGGTGCTGGCCCCAGCACTGGTGAATGAACTCCCTGGGGCACGTGGGAGATGATGGAGGGCTTGCTGAGATCCCACTGCCCGTTGAACTGGGGATGGGCTTACCTGATGCCTGGTGGGGCAAGGAGCTGGGATGTGCTTGTGGAGTGACTTGTGGATAATGAGGCTGGAGGGGAAAGGGGACCCCGAAGGGAAGACGCCTGCTGGCCACCTCTCATTGCTTCAAATGGACCGTATGATGTGTCCTCACAGGTTGTGTACACACATATCTTAAGGTCAGACTACCTTCACAGAAACTCTCTAACTTATTATTTCCTCGGGTGGCGGCACATGAATGAGGAGTGCATGCACAGAAACGCAGAGGGCTCCTGACCTGCCTGATGCTTGGCAGTCGAGTTAAGCGAGCATTAAGTCATTAACACAGGACTCCATTTGCTCAGACTCTCATATAACGCAACACTCTTGTGGTGATCATAACGTTAATGGATGTAGGGAAGTCGTTTTGCAAGTGCTCTCTGGCATGGCATTTTTGGATGCATGCAGTGCCCCGTGTAGGCAGGGCCAGTTCATCAGACCAGGGCTGTTCATCTCCAAGGCAGCAGAAATGGCCTCGCTCTCCCTGAGCTGTTTTCTTGGAGAATCTCCTTTCCGCCCACATACACCCTGACGGTTTTTCACTAGATTTGGCAGCTCTTTGCCGTGATCTGTTTCAGATGTATGCTGCTTTTTTCCCTAGGTGAGTTTGAAGCTGACCTTTTGCTGGGAATCTACTTTTTTTACATACTAAAAAAATAAACATCACCAAAATAAAAAGTCTTCCTGAAGTTTTGTGTTGGCACTTGCTCTAGGAGCTGCCTTGTTTGAAGCAAATTGTACAAAGGGTTTTGCAAAGATCTGAAGAATGAAAAGTACTTTGTGAATGTTTTCCTCATTTAAAAAAAATTTTGGCTTGTCTTTACACTGTGACTTGGCCTGCAAACTCCAAATTTATTTGGCTCTATTGGTCTTGGCTGTGGTGTACGTCTTCTGCTAATCTTGAAGAGTTAATGAATTAAATACAGTTACTTATTAAAGCAGCTGCACAGCACTAATGTTCCAGAGCCCTGCGGCAAACCGTGCCGGCCTCAGTGCACAGGAGGGGCATGGGGAGCTGGTGCCAGGGTCACAGGGGTAGGTGTGGGGCACGGGGAGGCCACACCAAGGTTGGCGAGGATGTTTCCTTGGCATCTATTACTGTTTCCCTGCCACCACCTCCTTTTTCATCGTTGTTCCTCTTGTTACCACCCACCTTTTCTCCATGGCGTGGGGATTTCGGTGCCCAAAAGTATGTGTGCTTTTTTTCCCAGAGACACTAATAAAAATCCCACCTGTCGCATACCCTTAGATGGTCATGGTGCTACTCTTAAAAAAAAACAAACCCAAAACATTTAATCCACCTGAAAGACTTGCATTGTACCTGATGAGTTTTCCCAGCAGTGATAGAGGGCTGGGGACAGCAGGACACTGAGGAAGTAGCCAGCGAGTCCTTCCCCACGCCGTGTTTATCCCTGCTGTACCCCTTCAAGGCCTTTTTATATGGTGCTCCTTAGGTTTCAACGTTTAACCCAGCAGGCAGCTAAACACCACACAGCCACTTACTCACCCCTCCCGCTGCCCAGTGGAGTGGGAGAGAGAATTGGAAGAGAAAGTTCAGAACACTCGTGGGTTGAGATAAAGACAGTTTAATGATTGAAATAGACTAAAATAATAGTAGTAATAATAGTAATAGTGATAATTGTCATAATAACAGGAACAACAATAATAAACCACATAAAGTTATGCTCAGCTCACACGGAAGTCGCGAGCCATGTATTCCCAGCAGTGAATATTAGGTAAGATAAATAAACACTGTGAATACAACAGCTCCAGCAAAAGTGGAGGAGTAGGAGCCCTCGGAAGCAGAACAATGGGCAATACTCTCCAGGGATAGGGACTACTGAGGAAAGAGAGAGCAACCTCAGTAAACTCCCCAATTTATAGTGAGTGTGATGTTTATGGTATGAAATAATTCTGTTGGTCAGCTGCCCTGAAAGCCCCTGGCTTTTGCTTCCCTGAGCTTTTGCACCTACCTAATCTCAAAACTACTAAAGACCTTGATCACTGCATACCAGTGCCGGACAAAAACTAAAACAAAGTGTCTTACCAACTTTATTTCTATTAAATTGAGTACTGTAGGTTTTGCAGAAATGTGGCTTTTCTGAATAGAAAAGTGATTCTATGATTCTATCACAGCAAAACTAGGACATCATGTATTGATCTTTCAGCATGATGGTTCAGTCAGTGTTGTCTCTTCAGTGAAGCCTTGAAGAAGCTTTTATGCCTATAAAATGGAAGGGATTGGTTTTTATTTTTATTTTAACGTCAGTTGCTTTCACATCTAACAGATACATGCCTCCTGCATTGGTGCATCCCCTTGTTTTTGTTCAAAGCAAACAAGAAATTCTTTTACCTAGGAAAAAGGTCTTGATATGTTAAATACAGACTTTTAGTGTTGAATTCTGCTTTTTAATCTGAATTTAGACTTTCTGTTAAATAATTCTGTGTCTTTTCCTGTTAGTTTAAAGCACACTTTATCACTGGGAATCTCTTTCTTCTGTAACAACCTGAATGTTGCTAATGAGTCACCTCTGAGCTGTCTTGGGTAACTAAGAAGGTCTTTCGGCATTGCTTTATTTCCTCAGTCTCGGATGAATTTTGTAGCATTTTATGCTCTAATATGTCACTATTTTCCCCTGACAGATGGGCGGCTGTTGGGACGGGCCCCGGTGCTCCTACAACGGCTTCATCTCTGCCATAGATCCTCATCCTTTTTTCTTTAAACTTCGCTAGTACTCCTAAGATTTTTCTGCTGGCTGTGTGGGTTTAATGTAATCTAGAAGAGCCCTCCTTATTAGGCAGCTCAAGACAACATAAATAATTGACACATCCACAGTTATGTTTATCCACAGTTATGTTTATCCCCCTCCGTCCAATTTTTGCCCTTCTCCGACTGTTACCAAAAATTGATCGGTGTTTTCTTTCAGGTCATTGATGAAGATGCAGAGCAGTTTTGTGTCAGAATACATATCCCTGTAGTCCCCATTAAAAAAGGCCCACTGTTGGATGGTGAATCCCATTTATGATTAGAGGGGTTTCATTCATGCCTGTGAACTCTCTGTTAGCTGCTTTTTAATCGATTTAGCATCAGCTGCTTTGATTTTGTGTAAGTGCTTTTAAAAAGTCCAGGTTGCTAGCTGCACACGGGTGCCATATGGGTGTCTGTCCTGGGACTGTAGATGGCTTCAGACCATCAAGCTCATGTTTCTGCCAGAAAACAGCAACAAGTTTGCTTCATAAGACCCATTTTTTGTAAAACCGTGTTGATTGGAGTTAATTATGCTATCATCTTTTCATTAAGAGTTTAACTTGGACTGCTGTGTTTAGAAATTAAGGGGAATCTATTTCATTTGTTTTACGTAATACTTAGGATCTTGAGTCCAGCCTGCAGTTCATAATATACAGGATATACGATTTATTTGTTTCCCACAAGCTTTCATCCATAAATTCGGGAGTGTGTGGAATGATGAGCTGTGATTTACTGGCCAAGCCATTCCTGAGTGTCTGCCTTTTCTTTATTTCTCAATTCATGTCCGTAAAAAAAAATGACATGACATATTACGGGTTTTAAAAGAGCGTTTGTGTGTGTTCTTTCTCCTTAGTCCTCTCTTCTGTCTTCTCTCTACTAGAAAGCTTGACAGACTGTTTTAGCATTACTGATTGCAATAACACACCAACCAAAATTCATCCATGAAACATAACTACAGTGCTGATTTCAAAAGCTTTAACAAAAGGCGTCCCATCTGGAGCATCTAAAGCTCTCGTATGGTTTGTTTTAGAGTGTGAAAATTGAAACACTCCATTCTGAGAACGCAGAAGTAAAATTGGTTTTGATGTATAATGTACTCAACAGTTGTTTTCCAACACACTTGTTTGTTCTTTTCTCTTTTTTTTTGGTTAAGGCTATAATTCATGAACAATTGAGGATGCCATTCCTTTCCTTATTGTTTTCATTTTTTTGCCTGCTTTATGCTTTATTAAACCTTGAATAAAAACGAAATTTACGTCGTGATTATTAGCAGCTCTAGATTCAGTCCTACTCCAGACTATTTTATTTTATTAATTGGGATATTTATTATTTCAATTTCTTTGTCTAGTTACATCATTATCAATGACATATTCTGTTTAACAGACTAATAAAGTGCATTTTGTGGCACTTTCCATCTGTTGATCTGGAAGTACTTCCCTGACATTCAAATGGAGGAAGCATTGTTATCCTGATCCTAGCAAAGGTGAAAATTAGCCACAGAGAGGATAGGTATGGGACTCAGAGGCAGAGGAAAGTGGTTCATTACCATTACTTTTACCTTACTGTCCAAGTCTGTGACCAAGCCAGGGCACTACAGAAAGCCTGCGGTTCGTATGCATAGGAGAAGCTTAAGAAACAGAACCATTGCCAGCTAGCAAGTCCAGGCTTTCCAAAGGCTTGAGTCTCATCAGAAAGTTGAGGTGCATGGCCCAAGCAGAGCTCACGGGGAGCCTTGCGTACCAAAATGCTTTACGGTCCAGCTGTTAGATCAGACCCGAGACCCTTGGTCATGCCCAGCGACTCAGGATTCTCACATCAAGTAGCCCAGAGGTGTCATTATCAGCATCTGTTGAAGGTTAGAAGATGGGTGAGGAGGGCATAGGGGGACTGGCGAGAATGGGACCTCTTCTGTGTCATTAGGCAACTTGCATCGCTCTCATGTAAGCTAATATATTTTCTTTTATTGGCACAGGATATATTTAAACAGTCGAAATTTCTGTGATGCTATCAAGCCCACAGCCATGTACTTCAACCTGAAGGATTAACTCCCTGGCCCAAAATGAATCGAGGAGATTGCTGCAGGCTGAAGTGGTGTTTTAGTCGTAGTGTGCATTACTGTGAGTTGAGCCAACAGTAAAACACAGTAAAAAGAATACTTTTATATTTGAAGTGTTCCAAGTTTGTATTCAAACTTAGCAGTGCAAAACAACCTGAAAGCTAAATTGTGGGTGCTATAGAACGCAATGAGCAAGTTTGCTTCAAAGCTTCTGGCTTAAGATGGAGCTTTGGGGAGGATGTATTTGGGCAACATGGCTTGTGCCAGGACTGATGAAGATAAGCAATAGCAAGGCACCATCATTTTCCTACAGCAAGTGCTGCTGAGACTCAGTCTCTATGCAAAGTCTCTCTCTCTTGTTCCTTAATGTGATCCAGAAACAGAGGTAGGAGATCCGTGATGTGAGAAATGTAGCTCTGGTATGAGTACAGAAGTACATTGGCCAGCTCTGTGCCTTCCCCTGGTGAGCTCCACAGTTTTGTTTTGCTATGCATGTGGCTGCATGCCTTTTCTTCCTGCAGCAGCATCCTCCCCAGGGATGCTTGCTGGAAGCATTTTGCGGTAACTCAGGGACACGCTTGGTTTTTAACGTGGTAGTAATTAGCAGATAGCACAGGAAGGTGGGAATTATTTCCTCTAAGCATGCAGTGCTGGCTAGTTTACGTGTCCAGATTCTTCTTTATTACTGCAAAAGAGAGAAAACAAGTGAGAAAACAAGTATGGTGACACTAGTTTTCCCATGTCAGCTATTTCCTCTTATTCTAAAATAAGGAGAGCATGAGGTAGGTTTGTGTCAACCGAAAATCCTCCTAAGCAGATCTGCTTTTTAAAGCAGTAAGGACACCGCAAGAAAAAATTATTTCCCCTTAAAATCAAGTAACTACTTCATTCCAGGCAGAATTCAAAAATATTTTGTCTTGGACAATAGTGATGGAGGTGTGCCAAAGAAGAGATGACTTGCAGGGTCATCTGCATTGCTGTCTGTCTTCATGGACACCCTGAAGAGAAGATCATTTTTGTGTTAAGGATGATTGCTTCTGCTTACTAACATGGTGTTTTTCCAAGTGATTTCAGTGTTTCTCCTGTTGTCTGCAAATACGGCAAAGCTGTTAACACCAACCTTGATGAAAGAAGCAGCTGGTATTACTCATTTGCGCAGGGATGATTCTCCTTTCCACCCCTCCCCTTCACCAGAAGTAGAAGAGTATGGAGTACCACCTTGGAGAGTTTTAAATGCAAACTTTGGTTTTAAAAGGTGGGATGATTCAAGTTGATATCTTTCCATCAGTGGATATCAATAAATGGATAGCACTGCATTTTTTTTTCTAGCTGCTGGCATAGAAAAGAAATTGAGGGGAAGGAAGGTCAGCGATTAGAGAGGAATGTCTTGACCTCTATTCCAGACTTAAGTGAAAAACTATGAGAAATACCCCCTAAACTGCCAAAACCACCTGTGGATAAGTGGTGGCTGTGGTAGTTAAGCTGTCATTCATGAAAACTGAAGAAAGGCAGAGGGATGGTTGTTTACTTTAAACATCATGGGGAAAGAGAGGATTTCCATGACAACACAGAGTTCAAAGCTAGCACTGTATGATAACAAAAAAGAAGTCTCTTTCAAGATATCTTCCCGAGTCTCCTGGCTGAGCTCCTCTGTCACCTAAATATTTTAGTTTAGGATATTGAGTGGGTTATGTGTGGAAAGAGTTAGGAGGAAATGTTTGAGCCACTGGAAATGCACCACAGCATCAATGCCTTTCTGTTTAACTGCTGGTACACGTACGATCAAGAATTTTTGCCAGTGATTTACAATTTGATGTGGGCATGTCTGGTCCAAAATTTACCCCTCTGCAAGTCCTCAAATGCTTGCTTTACAGAAGTGTTGTGACATTTGTATCCCACTATATTTAAGTTCTCATATTTTTTTTTTAAAGTTAGCGATTCCCAGCCATGCTTGTGTAACAGTTTTGAAGATCTTACAGCCATGTATTTTGGGAAATAATGCTGAAATAGGCAAGGAAGTCATAATCCACACAGTGCACAGTACTCCAGTACATATTGTCCATCCTGTGTTATCCCAGCCATTGGTTGTATGGGAATGGTTATTTTACAGGAATAGTGACAGTTAGCCTGACCTATTAAGTGTAATTTCATTGTTCTCTGATAAAGGTAATTAACAGGGTGGAAAGTTTGGGGCATTTACATGTTTTGGAGGAGCGGTAAGAATAAGCCAAAACGCATTACTAATCAAGGAGAAAGTGCTTTCCTGCCAATGATTTTGCACGCTGTTGTCAGCCTCCAGAGTGAACGAGTTAGGGGAGAGATATATTTTAGACCTTGATAAACATCTTTCACTCCTACATTGATTACAGGAGAGGTAGTAAGAATTGTAGATTTCAGACTTTGCAATAACCATTATGTGAGTGCGTAGACTTGCTGTCTTACCTTGATCCTTCCCAGATACCCAAAGCTCTGTCTGTAGAAACCTTTTCCCTGCAGTTGCTCTCCCAACATTACCACCGTTTGACCTTCACAGCAGTGGCAGCAAGATGGAGACAGTTAATCTGGGTCAAATACACCTGAGAGGTGTTCATTTGTAACACATTTAACCATCGTCAAACTATTTTCATGTTTGGACAACCGAATAGTAAAAATGTTGCCAGCTGCCAATTTTTTGTCCGCCATTTCCTTCAGCCCCCTTCTCTGGGAGAGATTTCTTGGAGGGTGGTGGGTGATTTTGCTTCCTTCCTTGTGGCAGGTGCTTGTGGGGCTGTACAGCCACTCCTCCTTCCTTTCTGCCTGCCGGGTGGCTGCTGCATCTGACCCTGTCCTCTGCTCTCTCCTCCTCCTTTTTTTTGTTTAATTTCTCCTCTTTCCTATCTGCTACCTTATTTTAATAGCCTGGTGTAACTAGCCAAGATCAGGAACGTGACTGTAATGCAAAGACAAATTGCAAGCGGTGCTTTTAGCTTTCTGCTAGTGAAGTTTACCAGGTCTCACTGAGGCCTGAGATAAGGCCATATTAACTCTCTTTAATGACATTTGCCATATATTACTTTGTGAGAGACAAAGGTGCCCAAGGAGAAGCAGCATGTCCTTCTTAGGGTTTCTTTTTCCCTTTAGGCTTTAAATTAAACAAATTTCAAAAACAACCTGAAGTCATCTAAAACTCTTTTATTTTTCCCCAAAAGAAATGTAATATCCTTAAATATCATTTGAATTGTGATATATGGATATATAGATATACAGATACATGGTTTCTCCTTTTAAAAGTGACATTGAAAAGAAGATATTGAGGATTTTTTAACTTGTGCCTGTAATAGATCCTAATTATGTTATGTGACATTTATATGTTAATGTATTAAAAGCTTTGTGTGTGTCTGTGTGTGTGTCTGTGTCTGTGTGTGTGTGTGTGTGTGTGTGTGTGTGTGTGTGTGTGTCTATGTGTGTGTGTGTGTGTGTGTGTGTGTGTGTGTGTGTGTGTGTCTATGTGTGTGCATTTCTTATTTTGTAGAAAAAAGCAAGGAGAGCTTCATATGAAATCCCAAACTGCAGTTAATAGTGTACTTATTCATTCTTCAGTTCTCTGACTGGGAGCAAGCAATTGAGGAAAAAAAATTATTTAAATCAACCCAAAGCAATTCTTTCATGCCCTAAAAGAAAGGAAAAAAAGCCATGATCTTGTTCCAGTGTTTTCTCTTTCTCTGTGTCACATTTCATCTTCAAGCTCTGCAATAAAAACAAATGAGATAAAAGCCTGGGTTAGAAAACCAAAGAGGAAGGGTGAACCCATTGCCTTTTTACTCAGTTGCAGATAATTATACCACTAACCCAAGATGTGAGAGGCTCAATTCCCTTTACTGCCTGGGGGGACTTGAACCCATTTCCAGGAACAGTTCCTATAAATGTGAATGGGAACGGCTGATCCCAGAATACCCTTTTTCCTTTGCCAACGGTGTTCCCACTTTGCACAGCTTACTTAAATATTCATTAAGCAAGGAAAAAAGCGAGCTCTCTGCAGTGGAGCCGGATGTAGAGTGGTGCCCAGGGAGCTGTGGTCCTCAGCTCATCAGCCCACTGCTAAAACAGCCACTGCTATTGCATGGGGGCCGCAGCGTCACCCAGACCCCAAGCGGTCCCACTTTGGGACATTACCGGAGGTAATGCATTTCCCTGTGCCTGCAGACTTCTCTGTTTCCTCCGAGACAGTTTGGGATCCATAATGCATGACCACATTATTACTGTGTGAGGATGCTGTAAGAGGGATGGCTGTGTATTCACGTGGCTTCCTGACAAGAGGGGCAGGTAGCCACGGCTGCGTGCCACAAGCTTGGCAGATGTAGGAGGCCAAAGTCAGCTCCCTGCCCAGGCTTATGCTGCCTGGCATGGGGTCTTCAGCCAAGGGATGGCAGGTCCCACCCGAGTCTCCACTCAGGACCACAAAGTTGGGTGTCACAGCCGAGAGGCCCAGCCCTCGTACAGAAAGTGCATTTCCTTCTCTGCCCTTTTCCCACAGCATTTCAAGAATCTATGCCTTTGCTTTGTTCATTTATATTAAATGTACCTGGACATCAAAGCATTCTGGAAACAGTGCTGTGAAAACCTGGGGTTTTTTTGTCATTTTCCTGTAAGGCACCTTGAAACTTCATTTCCCAGTAAATTGCTATATGTGTCCCAACTCTAATTAACTGGTTAGTATTGCAACAGTGATCAAGGGCTTTAAAACACTCTGGGTAGGAGACATCTCCCCCAGCTTTATCAGCACATTATATCATCCAAGTCTAACCTTATCTTTGCATGGCTCTTAATAACTGCTTGTCTGTTTTCTCCATAAATACTTAACCCCTTCCATCTCTGCAGTCCTTTTTACTTGGAGAATAAGAAACAACTGTAAAAGATTGCATCTTGTTACCTCATATGTCCTTTATGAGAGTGAGCCCTGCAAATCATTACTGCTGACTTCTCCTTCTGGGAGGGTGGTCACTCCTGGCTCCTGGCTGCCGGGACTGCAACTCTATATGCGTACCTTGTTTCACCATATTGTTATCCTCATCTCTCTCTCCATTTGCCTGCTGCTTTCCTTGACATGTCATGGTTTAAGCCCAGTGGGCAACTGAGCACCATGATGCTGTTCACTCACTTTCCCTCCCTGCTCCCATATGGAATGTGAAGAAGAAAACTATAACAAAGAGTTTGTGGGCCGAGACAAAGGACAAGGAGGGTTCACTTACCACTTATGGTCACAGGCAAAAGACGGATTTATCCTGGGGAGAAAAACAAGCAATTTAAATTGTTACCAGTAGCATCAGAGATACCACCAGATCTTAAAGTCAAGACCTTCCCTCACCTCTCTCTTCTTCCCAGACTCAGCTTTGTTCCCGGTTCCTTTACCCACCCCACATGCCTAGCGGCACAAGATGGTGGGAATGGGGTTTGTGGTCAGTTCATGCGATGTGATCTCTGCTGCTTCTGCCTCTTCAAGGGCAGGAAGGACTCCTCGCACTCTTCCTCTGCTTCCACATGGCACCCTTCCCACAGGAGAGAGTCCTCCACAAAACTCCTCTGTGCATCTGCTCACAGCTGTGGTTTCCTCACAAACTGCTCCAGTGTGGGCTTCCCTTCTGCATGGTGTAGTCCTTCCCACAGACTGCTCCAGCACACACTGCCCATGGAGTCACAGCCTTTTCAGAGACAGGCACCTTCTCATGTGGATCTCTGCTCCACTGTTGGCTCCCCATAGGTTGCACGTGGGTCGACCTGCGCTCTTGCCACGGGTTGCAGGGGGAACCTCAGCTCATGCACCTCCTCCTCCCCCCTCTCCTCTTTTCTTCACCAACCTTGGTGTTTTTTAAAGTTGTTCTCCTCACATCCCTCTCCTTTCTCCACTGCAGGTCTCTTCTGCTGGTTCTTGAAGAGTTCCCAACTCTCTCAGACTGGAGTTGCAGTAGAGCTTAAGTTGGGGCCAGGACAAGAGAGGGTGGGCCATGTGCTGCACCCCTCTTAAATACATCAGTTTGCAGGGGCACTGATTGGCTTGGCCTTGGTCAGAGGTGGAAATTGGAGCCAGGGAGCTTCTAGCAGCTGCTTACAGGGCTATCTCCATAGCTCTCCCCCACTATGATAAAAACAAAACCCCTCACAGAAACCCAGTACAGCATACTTTAATCTTACTTGTTTCCCCAGTCTTGGAGCTAAAAGGAACCTGCTCCCTCCTTAAGGAGTTCCAGATGTTACACCAGTAACAATTTTTGTAATGTGTTTTCTTTTATGTGTACTTAACACTCCAAGTTAGTTCTCAACTTCGTGTTTATATGCGATTTGCAATTCCTCTAGAAACAATGATGGTTACTAATCTCATCTATAGATAAAGTGAAAGTATATACAAAGTTCATAGGCATTTTAGCTAGTATAAATAATGCAAAATAAAATATTTACATGCAAATATTGCAGGGACCTTTCTGTTTCTTATAATACTATCGGTTTTATCCATACCTTCAGGTGTTTTGTCCTCTGATTCATCATCACTATCTTGGTGATGTGAAAAAAATAACTATTACAAAGTATTTTAGGGAAAAAATCCCAGTATTGTTTAAACATAGAACTGTTTCTTTCTGTTCCTTTGAAAGAAAGACTTAGTACAAAAGCAAAAATTTCATCTACAGTACTCCAAACAGTGTACAATGATATCTTTTAAAAGAAGTTTGCTAATGGAATCAAGTCGTATGAGTGAAAACTGAATGTAAAAATTAATAAAATGATTATCAGTTATGTTCAGTGCATAAAAACATTGTAGTACAGCAGAGTCAGTCTGCTCTCAGTCAATTCTGTTTAAAGTAAAATATATCCAAATCAAACAAGATCTTTAGAAACTTTCAGTCAATTTATTCAAGTCAATGGAGCCACCTACAGATTTGACCCTGAATATCTGATAAGCCATACAGCCCAAATTTTCAAAAGTGTATATGATAGATGTGTATGTTATGCAAATCATGTTTTGTACTAAAACGTATTTACTGGAAGAGTGGATTTTTATAAATACAACTTTCAAAGAGATAATACCTGCTCCTGTGCTGCTTCACCACCATGCTGCTGACTTCTCAAAGCTTGGCTCTCACACAGCAGAAGACCTTTATGCTCAATATTTGGTATGGCAGTGAAGAGTGGCACTGAGAACCTGGACATGTACCTGAAGAAATTTTGCTCACTAAGAAATGAGATAAGCCCTTTTGCCTTCCTCAGGACTTTTCTGCTGGTGAGATACACTTTAAAAACACCCCAAAAGTTAACGATTTAACAGTTTTGTGGTCATTTCCCCCCAGTTTGCCATTCATTCTTGTGTCAGACCCATTTCAGAGAAGTCTGATCTTTTAGTTCGGTAACAAGCTGTTTTTTGAATTGAACCCATTGGTGATGTCTTCTGCTTGTGTGCCAGGAATCCCTGCTTCATTAAAATTGAAGATGCCTTGGTGTAGATTTACCGGGATGAAAAGCTAGATGCTGCTTATTCACACAACCCCATGGGGATGAATGCACCTGTGGGAGATGCAGTCACCTTATTAATGGTATTTGAATTTCTTCTCTTCTTCTCTTGATCACTCTTGTTTGAATTGCAACAGGATTTGAGACTGATATGAGATGGAAGGGGAGCATGGCTCAAAAAAACCTTTGCAATAAAGCTATGTACAGCCATGGTGGTGCAGCTTTCCTGCGAACTGCCTCCAGATGGGAAGGGAAGCATTCCCAGGAGCTGGCCACTTTATGGGAAAGGACCGCTGTGGATGTGTTACCTCTTGATGTGCTGCCAGCAGTTTAGCACTGGTCAACTGAAAACAGAGCATCTGTGAGGGAAGTGTGCCCCCCCAGCAGCTTTGCTTGCCCTTACTTTTCCAATCAGGTGTTTGACTTTGGTGTATTTTTCTTTTCAGCAAAGAATTACAAACCAAAATTTTTCATAGCTATTTTGCCCCTAGGAACTTCATTATTTATTTATATGTATTCTAATTTTGCCCATCTAAAATCCAAACATGTTTTGTATAATTAAAAAAAAATATCTATGTGTATTTTCTTTAAAACAGACAGTCCTCACTATAGTCTTCAACATATCTATTCTCCAGCTCCCACCAAAACCTTCAGGAAGAGCTTGGGAGAACTGGTGAATTTAGAGTATAATCCAAAACTGACTCATCCCTTCTCTCTCTGGAGGAAGCCAAGCTGGGGAGTAAAATCCATAGCCCATGGCTGAAATGACTGAAAATACCATCTTGTATCCGTCAACCAGCTCTAGTGCTCAAGATGATCACTTCAGTTGCAGAGGGGCAAAGTCAAGGGAGGAGCATCTCCACGATGTGGAGATGGGTAGTGCAGACCTGGTACTCTCCCCGGTACTGTTTGCACATGGTGTGAGTGCTGCTTCATGTTGAGACTGCCATGATAATTCACTCTGCAGGTTAAAAAGCTAGGGATAGCTGTGGGGAGGTACATGTAGGTAAAAAAGCTTGTATTTTTGGAAGTACAGATGTTAACAAATGCCCTCTGAATCGTTGCTGCTCATTTTCATGAGGAGTCTAGGGATCTGTGGAGACTCTGCTTATCAACAGATGAGATCAGAGAGGAACCTGCCCACTGGCCAACTCAGGCTGGTCTCCTGCCCCTCATCTCTCCAGACTGGCTGCTCTACCCTGTGCTAGAGGCAGTTTGAGCACATCAGAGATCTGATGAATCCTAAAAATGTAGTCAATACGTTAACTGTGCTCAGCAACTGGCAGTATGTTTCCATTAGAAGGAATTTTCTTAGCTGAAAGTGTGATGCTTTGACAGTGTATCACCTAATCGATTTCTCATTTTTAAAAGTAAAGTGTGCAGGCTATGTTCCTAATTCCTTCCCACTTTGTATAAATACTGCCAGTTGTCAAAAAAAAAAAAGAGAAAAGGATATAAAATGCTAACATCTTGATTAGCATTTTTCTTTTGCCCATCTCTACTTGTATAAACAGTGGAGGAGCTGCAGAGTGGAGAGCAGGGCTCAATGTGCCCAGCTCCTGGAGCACCTCATCTCCATTGTGCTTGGATTCCTTCCACTAAGCCCAAACAGGGTTCTGCTCTTTCGTACAGCTTCGGCTTCTGTCCAATCAATCCAGATTGTCAAATTTCAGTCCAGATGGTTATGATAGATATGGTACCCTCTCTTTTAATCTTGACTAAAGAAGTTTTTACAAAGGCCTGTGAATTAAGTGGGCTACAAGTAGCAATGACTGCATGAATTTCACATTTTTGTCTAGTCCATCTGCCAGGCTGAAAAGAGGGAAGGCAGGCAAACCATTTCAGTATAAATTAGGGTGCCTGAATTGCACAAATCCAATTAGTTAACAGGCAGGACATTTCTCTGCTATTACTACTATAAAAAAAATCTCTTTGGCAAAATGCATGTCGAGTAGTAAAATGTTTCCTTTTCAGGCTTGCCATCCATTTGGAACCTTTGTCCCACATTTACATGGAAATTTTACTCCCTTTGAACACAAAGCTTTCCTTCTCAGTGTGCAGGCTGCATTAATTGTCAGTAATGTGGACAGAAATATATTCCATGGCATTATATCATCAAAACTGAATGGGATTAATAGCCTGTCCTGTTGTTATATGAAGTTTGGCACCATGTGTTTTATCTGTCAGCAAGATGACTATTTATATTGTTTTGTGTAAGTGGCATAATAGCCTTAAGTATAATTGCTTATCTGAATGCACACAATTAAAGCTGTTTTCTGGGAGGACTTTGTGCTTGAGACCTACTTTGGTGGACACTTTCTTTGCCAGGATGGAGAGGACAGTGCAGCATGCTTCACAAAATGCCATGGCACAGCTCCACTTGCTGAATGTGACCCTTTTTCGGGATAACAGCCTTTCATAGAATCACAGCATGGTTTGTTTTGCCTTTAAAGGCAATCTAGTCCAATCCCCCTGCCATGGGCAGGGACATCTTCAACTAGATTAGGTTGCTCAGAGCCCCATCCAACCTGGCCTTGAATGTTTCCAGAGATGGGGCCTCTACCACCTCTCTGGGCAACCTGTTCCAGTGTTTCACCATCCCCAGTGTAAAAAATTTCTTCCTTATATCCAGTCTGAATCTACCCTCCTTTAGTTTAAAGCCATTAACCCTTGTCCTACCACTACAGGCTCTACTAAAAAGTAGTAATAGCAGGTTGTGCTTGCTTTTAAGCAGTGATAACACTGCCGTGCCAGTCCTCCCTGCTTCGTCATAAGAAGCTGACTCGCAATTCTCTGAAGTCAGTGAAGTTCCCGCAGCTTTGAGCTGTGCTGCAGGGACCCAGATCCTTCCCTCCTTGCTCCCCCTTCTCTGGCACAAATGTCCGCAGCTGCTAGTCTCATCTCCAAACAGGTTTTGGCTCTTGGTTCCCAGCAGCACTGCTGTTGACTTCCACTTTTTTTGTTCTCGTGCCATTTTGTTTAACTTCTTTCATAGAGGCATAAGAACTGATGGAAGGTGAGAGCCCACAGGAGTAGTTTTCACCCATGGTGGTATCTCCTTCAGGCACGCTTTGTGTGTGGATCCTCCTCTATGGAGGCCTTTTGAATCTGAGTTTCAGCAGATTACTTCAACCTGCCTTTGCGTGATGGGGAAAAAAATAGTAATATATACTCATATTTATGCATAGTTAAAAACATTAGTTCAAATGGATATTAATAATAATCTAGAAGTACTTCAGCTGCAGACTGATCATTAGGAGAATGAACGTGGGGAAGCAATTTACATTCTTCATTCAGCAGTAGTATCGCAGCTGAAAGGCTGAAATGCCAACTAGATTTCACGTTGGAGGTCCATTTTCACACTTTATGAAAACTGAGGTCACACTAATAAAGCATGGAGTCGGATGGGCTGTAAATATGATAAGGTTTCTGCAAGTCTTCATAAAGTCACGTGTGTCCCAGTCTCCATACTGAAGCTTACTTGACATAGATAGGCTTTTCAAATACAGAGTGCATCAATTGAAAATGACTACTTAAAGTTTTTGAATCCTTTCCTATAAAAATCTTTAAGAAAGTTAGAACTTAAAAATATCAGCATCCAAAAAACCTATATTTTGACAGCCCTTTAGCTGAGCTCTTGGTTTTGAATAGTTGAATCTCCTAATTTGACAAAATGTTAAGATTATCTGACAGAGATTATTTTTAATTTTGAAGAGAAAAATATTGAGGTTTTGTTGTCTCTTCCATTCCTCAGTCATGCACAAAAAATACAGAAATAGCAATATTAAATAGTCTTTTAAGCTGTCATCTATTAATATATAGCTTTTAAAATTGGAGATCAATAAGAAACTTAATTTTAAGGATATGTCCTGACAATGTCAATCTGTTTGAGCTAGTTGGCATCTTAATGGACATTAACATAGACATTTAAAAAAACTGAAACAAGAAGTACCTGCTGAAGTAGTTGGTTATTTTTAACACACACACATGCACTGGTTACAATTGTTTTTTATTGCTATGAGAATAGCAAACAATACTAACAACAACAAAAGATTAAAATTAAACATTTTTGTTAAAAAAATGAAGTTGTTTTGAAAATAAAATTAGGACATGGCAGGCTCTAACTATACATTTCCCGGAGAGCAGATCTTCTTAGGTTACTTAATGCAGTCTTGTTTCTCAGAATGTCATTTGTATATGATGTTATTATTTTTGGTACACACACAATTACCTATCAAACCTTTCTGAGTTAAAGCTGATAAAAATTCTGGAGCATATAATTATTTGTTCTTGATACTGCATGCTGCCTTTCACGTGTGATTTCTAATAGTAAGGTAGTCTTTAATATGTTTGAAAGCCTATGCTTGGAAAAGCAACTTTGGTTAGGTTTTTGGAAGGATTTGCGCACCAACCAAGGTGTGTTCTCAGACTGTGACATCTCTGTGCCACAGGAGAGCCATCTCCATCCACATAAATACTGTCAGATGGACAGGTTTGCAGGTCTACCCATAGTCAAGTGTTCAGCCAGGCAAGGCAGTGCTGGGGTAGTGACTTGGGGATGCTCAGCTCTATGGACCAGCAGCAACATCTGTATAAGCTGAATGCCTCCATTTTAGACAGTGCTCACTGCCCACACCCAAAGCTGAGGGGCCCTTCAGAAGCAGACTGGCCACGTCCACACCATAGAGCCCTCAGACCGAAATCTCCTTTGATGGTCTTTGATGGTCCTCAGACACAATTATTATTTCTTGTGTATCTTTTTAATTCCAGATCTCTGGGAGCACTGGCATGGTGTTTTTTTAAATATCTGAAATAGAGGACTTGTGTTCAATGCCTTGGAACTGTGGGAGTACAGCACGTGTAGCATTTGAGGACACTCATGATGACATGCTGATATAATGTTAGAGAGGGAATGCTGTAAGAAGGACACAGACAAATCTAGGGCAGTCTTCACCATGCCAAACTTAGGGGATCACATCCAGAGACTGCCTTGGGAAGGCCAAAACAGAGCAGTGGCAAAGCAGAGTGACCCATCAGGAGCCAGCACTTGGCCACACTCCCTGGCCTGCTTTTATTTAAAGTATATCCAAGCACAGAAAAGTACAGAAGATCTACTCACTTCAGAGTAGCATGAGAGTACGAGGAACAGAGGATGTGAGACATCTATACGTTCAGGTAGTGAAAAGATTGGAGTAAAAGTGTAACAGGTCAATTTAATCTAGGTTTCTTTTATCCATGTGTCTGGTCAAAATTGCTGAGTTGTCTAGGCTAGTTCTTTCACTTTTATCTCTGGTCAAAATGAAGCATCTCTAATCTAAGGAAGCACATGGTTGACAGTTGGGCATTGCTTTACATTCTTGAATTGCAAGTGAATGTATGTGCTTAATCAAAAAGGCCGAAAAACTTCCTTCAAAGCAATTTTTCTGAAAACATTGGGGTTTTGGCCAAAACATTTATGTGGAAAGCATCTGTTTTCACAAGAAAATGATAAATTAAAAAAATAAAGAAAACAAAGATGAAAATGGGAGTCTGTTACTCCAAAGCGGTCCCATGGTGCTGCAGAGCAGCAGTAGTTTGAATGCTTCATGTCCCCAGCACCTTGGTGAGCTCTGTTCCCTTCAGGGCTGCATACTCAAAAGATTGCACAACTCTTTGCCATCATGTGCAGGATTACACTTCTTTTAAGGACAGGCTGTTTCAGTATCAGGTGACAACAACGGCATGAGGTGTATTTTGGTGTTCTTGGTCAGCAAGGTCTAGTCAGCTCACAGGTTTTAATGATTTTAATTACCTGAGGTGTACAGTCTAATAGCACAGCTCTCTAATGAGACTTGGCCCCAGTCTACCGTGCGACGTCTTGCCAGCATAACTTTGTTGAGCTGAGCTGTGATAAGGTATGATTTGTGGCTGGCAGGGTTTTGCCAGCCAGAGTTCCCAGCACGGGCATGGCTGCAATGCCAAACCTGCTGCTGGAGGAAGCTCGCCTGGCACAAGGGCAGCTTGGCCCCGATGCCAACCGCATCCCAGGGAGAAGCTCATTAGTTTGGTAGAGCTGCACCTTCTGCACCCAGCTTTCCAAACGCCACTGCAGAAAGCATGTTCTGCTGTGTTTAGTTTATCACATTAAATCGTGCTCTGTGATGGCCTCCTCCATCATATTCCCTTCCAAGGCAGCTGTACTAGACATCACTAGCACCAGTCAGTGCAAGACCCAAAGATATCTGAGATGGGGGCAGGAATCTTAAAAACAACAACTTGATTGCTGTAATTTGCAGTCTGATCATGTCTTTTTTGCTCAGCAGTGTCCCTGACAGGTCCCATACACTGCGTACAGCTGGCCATGTTGGTCTTGTGCCAAATGAGAATTTTCTGGTGTGAAAAGAATCCTCAGTTGTCTATTTTGAATCCTTTCTGGGCTTCCAGAATAGTACAAATCATGTTTAACTGGTCTGTAGAGCCAACACTGAATACCTTGAGGCGAACCCATAAATCAGAAGGTGAAAAATGGGTGTTATTGTTCACAAAATACAAAATGGAATGTCTTATGTTCCCCAAATTACTCTTTTATTGAGCCATATTGCAATGATGATGACTGTTTCTTCAGAAATAGTGTTAGGATGCTAACACACATTTTTTCCTCAGTCACCAGATCATGCTTCCCTGTCTAATTCCTTCAGTGGAAGAGCAGAAGCAGGCGAGAGTCTCTTCTCATTCCTGCATCACTGTAAATCCAGGCAAACTTCATTTGCTGGAGCAGAATTAACCCACTCTGTACTTATGTTAGTTCACCTCTAGTCATGGTCTGGCCTCTTATCTATAATAAAGGCTGCTGTGTAGTAGCTCGTGGGGAAGTAGAATAGAGAAACACAGATTCTTAATAGTAGGGATTTTGCTGGCTAAAAAAACCTCAAATCAGAAAAACATAAGGCTGACAAAAGGCTTTGCTCTTGTCTTTCTAAAGCCTTTCCAGCACCTCTGTTGGGCAAAGAAGGGAAACCAGTTTGCAGTTTCCAGCGACTGGAGAAGTCCAGAGGCACTTCAAACATGTGTTTTGCTTTTCCATCATCTTCTGGTAATGTCTCAAAGCAAAGTTGCCTATTTCCTAAATGGATGAAGCTGCACTGCCAACTACAGGGTTTGTGACTTGGCAAGCACCATCCTGGCTGCCAGCTGCCCTAATGAACCTAATTGGAGATTCATCTACAACATGGAGAGTCCTGTGATTGGACAGGTTTTTGCCTTTGAATGTTGACTTTAAAGTGGCAAAATGTAGCAGGCTGGATTTAAATGGCTCTTAAGCTTTATTAGGTGCTATTTGTTGACTATACTGGGGGATCACTCTTGTCTTGTCCTTACTGCACACCCTGTATGTGCTATCCTGGCACTGGAAGAAGTCCCTGCTTTACAAAGAAAGGACGTGCCACCAGCCAGCCTTGCCAGTGCAGCCCCACTCTTGCAGGGTGTACAGAAGTCTGGGACACACCTGCTGATGGACCATAAAACATAACAGCAGCAAGCCCAGGCATCCCTGAATTCAAGTATTTTGGATACAAAATCAAAGGGCATTTGCCAGTTGCTTGGTGTTTGAAATGCAAGTGTCAGCTCAGCTGCACCACAGCCCTGCTCCTTGTTAAACGCTTCACAAAGTGCTTCATGATCCATGTCAGAGCACCCGGACCCATGCCATCCAGGTGCTTTCTGGGATATTCTGTAATCCATGCGACCATCTGACCAAACTGTCTTAAATTTTATGTATCCTGTTATTACCATTATACAGATCAGCAAAGGGAAAACAGAACATTTTCCCTCTGCCCCAGCTCGCAGAGTTCCATCAAACTTTTTTTAGGATTGCCTTGCAGCCAGACTGCTGTGTTCTGCTCCTGAATTAAATAGAGAGATGAGTACTGGGAGGCCCTGTTGTCCACCCTGGCCATGTCTATAATGGCCAGTGGAGTCTCTGATTTTCCCAATTTGAAATCTTGTAGCTGGAAAAGTGTTGCCAACCACTGAAAGATCTTACTCCAAATAGAGAGGGAGCCTCACAGAAATGATGCTAAGGGAGCAGTCTCAGAGAAAGGCAACAGTGTCCAGGCCCACCTGTTGCAAGGTGGAGAAAACATGCCATAGTCTGATGGATGAGATTAAAAAGACCTGACTTTTCACCCTCTTTCTAAAGTCTTCATTCCTTAATCTGTCTCTCCAGATCTCATTCAGTTGGCATCCCAGACTGTGCACTGATAGATATTAAAACACTTTGTGATGTGTGCTATGGAGTCCCAAAGGTCTCCATCAGTGCTGGTTTGTGTGACGGTACAACATGCCTGTCTATAATGACCATTGCTGGCTGATGGAGTGACTCTCAAGACCTGTCACTTGTGTAATAGTGTGGTTAAAGGAGACAACATATTTGGCTATTCTGGGAAAATGGCTAAGGGTATCAAAAGACCATTTAGAATGATCATGATCAGGAGTTCTGTCTTGATTCAGACTCTCTCACCCACTCCCCATGATCAACATGCTGTTCCTCTTTGAGAGTCTTTCGGTGTCTCCTGCTGCAGCTCTCCTCCATCTTTCTGTGGGGTATTGCATTCTCTTAGCCTGGACCATGAGCCCTGGTCTCCCAGACTCTTGTGTGGGTCTTGTCTCTCCACACCGCAGTGCTGGACTCACTTTGGCAAAGCCAATACCATGTTTTACAGAAAACTGAAAGGTTTGGACAGAACCGGTTTGGAAAATTGGATATTTGGGAAATTGTGAAATTATGTTTAGGGCGCTTTTCTCAGGCCTGAGAGACCGACATTCAGATGCCTGGGTTGAATTGGGCAGAGCAGGCAGCTATGCCTGGCTGTTCCTGTTCTGACTTAACACCCTAACTACTGAGCTGTCGTGGAAAACACCAAACCCTCTGGTTTTGCTTTAGAACAGGATGAAGGGATGATGCTGCCTGCCTCCATAAAGAGGCAGTTTTCCAAACAGCACCACACTGATCTCACTGCAGGCAAGGGTAGGAACATTTGTTTCCGAGTTGGCGCCAGCACTCAGATCCCTGAAGATTTTAAACATCCCTAGCTATGTCTAAACAAAATTTGCCTAAATATAATCTCTCCTTTGTCATCCTAACTTCATCTATGCATGCAGCTTTAGTGGTGTGACTTTTGTTTTGGCTACGGCTGCAAAAATGTTACCTGTGTACTTGGATTGAGAAATGTTCAGGAACATCATGATCAACACACAGTAGTGTAGACAGCTGCAGTATTTTTTCCCTTGTGTGTGTGTGTGTATGTGTGTATGTGTGTGTGTGTGCAGCACATTAGAGATAATGAAAATAAACAAAATGAGAAAACATCCTGCATTAGAATCATAGAATCACAGAATGGTTTGGGTTGGAAGGGACCTTAAAGATCCTCTGGTCCACCCCCCTGGCATGGGCAGGGACACCTCCCACCAGACCAGGCTGCCCAAAGCCCTGTCCAGCCTGGCCTTGAACACTTCCAGGGAGGGGGCATCCACAACTTCCCTAGGCAACCTGTGCCAGTGTCTCACCACCCTCACAGTAAAGAAATTCACCCTAATTTCTAGTCTAAATCTACCCTCTTTCAGTTTAAAACCATTACCTCTTGTCCTATCACTAGATGCCCTTGTAAAAAGTCCCTCTCCAGCTTTCTTATAGGCTCCCTTCAGGTACTGGAAGTACTGACTGCTATAAGGTCTCCCCGAAGCAATGGATGACCATATACGTGGGCTGCAACATTTCCCACACCAGTGCTGTGACATGGATTTCCTTGCTGCAGTCCTTTTTCCCAATACATTTTCTATGCTGCATGGATAATGTTTCCAGCTGATGTCAGGAGGGCATTTTTTCATCATAAACTAATATGTATTTAGTTTCAGGCCACCTTATGTTTTTACAAGATAAGAGTTTTTCTCTTCAGAAGACTATTTGAGAGTGAAATTGAATAAGAGTGTTTTAATAGTACATGAAGTATGTGGGTGGCTTTGCTTGCTGTGTTTTAGGAGATGCTGCACCTTCAATTTAACAGACAATGCTACGCTTCAGTAGACCATTATATTGCTCCACTATTTCTAACATAGTAGTCATATCAAAATTGTATTGCTACATTATACAAGTATGGTTAATTAAACCCAGATATCAGCCCAAGCTCATACAATAGCTGTATGTGGGTAAAGAAGCAGCAATGAGTTAGGAATAAAAATATATTCTAGAGAAAAAGAAAATGAAAAAGAGAGGGAGGGAATGGAGGCAGTCCGAGTCAGAGCCCTGATGGCAGGGAACAATTAGATGGTGACCACTGGTGCTGCAGCCTGACCTGTGCTCTGTGCCCTGCAGCCGTGCTGAGTAATTAGAGGATTTGTTAATTTTTTGCAGCACTATTACAGGAAAAGACATACCTTACTACACGGAACTAGAGAGGGATAGTATAAATGAAGCATAACTGACAGTTTTTAAGATAGATGTTCAACAAAGGTTTGCTTAATGTCTCTGAAGTGCTAGGCATAACAGGGCTGTGGGTTTAACATATCTGAAGTGAAAAATATGTATATCCTCTGCACTATCTGTCCTTCCTTCCTGTTCCAGCGGGCTTTTAATGCACTGTTGAAAACAATCAAATACAAATAGTCGTGCTTGAAAGAAAAGTTGATATTCAGACAGCAATTGTGCGGGACTACAAAAATTACTTGTTGGGTCTTTTATCATATTCCAGGAAGGCATAAGAAATTACAACAATAGTTCCTCTTGCCGCTGAGCAAGGCACCCTCAAACACGTGAAGGGCAAAGCAATGTGGGAATCCTCTGCGGACCTTTGCAGAAAATCAGAGCCCTGGTGTGTTGCCTAATGTGGAGTTGCCTGCTGTCAGTCACAGTACTGTTATCATCTGAGTGTTCTTTTTACTTGGCTCATTTAAGTCTAGTACCAGAGCTTCAGGGAATAGTTGGTGCTTTTAAGTGGTAGTTAAAAACCCCAGTTTTCTTTGTACTCTTTTTATTGCTGCATGTTGACCATAAACCTACAAGGGAGAGTTCACTCTGTCACCAGTGTGTCCTTTAATACTCCATTCATAGCACGGTTTATTTCTATTGAAAACCAATCCAAAGAAATCCCAAAGGCACAGATGATTTTTGGGAACAAAAAAAGCATTAGTATACTGAACTGCTTGATGAGAGGGCTAACATTGGCTGAATTATAAAACCGAGTGAGTGTAGCTGTGGTGCCAGCAGTTAGTGTTATGGTGCATTTATTTATGGCAAGCACTGCCAAATTAAACCTAGCTCTAGGTAGGTAGGCTTTCATTTACTCCAAAAGACTTGTCATTGTTTACATAAATATGGCATTAATCCTTGAATTTACATGTTTGGAGTATTACTTTAATATAAGTTGAACTAATACACTGAAGAGGTGAGTTTAAGAATGAACCTGTTGCTGCACAAACCGTGGAGTGGGTGCTGGGCATTGGCTGGGATCAGGTGTGGATCTTCAAGGAGGAGGCTGTGGAAGTGGGAGCTATCACGTTTATCTGTCATGTCCTGAGGGGCAGTGGCCTCTGTGGAGCTGGGTCCCCTCATCCCAGCTGTCTGAGTTGAAGTTCCTCTTGGTAAGGTCATGTGGTATGGGTGTGGCAAAAAAAAAAATGGGAAGAAACTAATTTTTAGATAAGGATGCTGTATTCTGGGACCTGGTTGCCTCAAAGGTGGACTGTAAGATGGGCAATTTTCAATGCCTGTCTTTGGGTTTTAGACAATATGACAAAAATGGACAGTTAAAGAGCAGCTTAATCTGAATGTTCGAAACCTGTGCAAGACATTGGTAAACATGTTGGAGAGGGTCTCATGGAATAATTTTGACTTTTATAAGAAACATTGCTGCTTTCAATTCACTGCTTTTTGTTTATTCATTAATTACCTTCCAGAGTAGGACACAAAGCATACTTTTTCTCATTGGATTTTTTCCTCTTTTTTCTTGGCAGTCTTGTAAACAGCTGATTTAGAGCTGATCTTTAATTATCTTTAAAATGTGAATATGGGGCTACCTTCTTTTGCTTGTTGATGAAGTGCTCTCCACCAAATTGTTGGTGACATTAACCACTAACAGATTAATCTCTTTTTCTTGTTAGTAATTGAAGATATTTTTACTAGTCAGAGTTTCAGAAATTCACTAGCAACTCTGCTTGTTGCAAAGGCTTCTGGGTAAATTAAGAAACTTTGCACACACATTATACTCCACAGTTTATAAACAAAGGAAGGTTCTTTCACAATAATATTACCAACCTTTATTAAACAGGAATTCCAACATTTACATTTACCAAATCCTGGGTTATTTAATAGATGTCTGTATTTGGTCAAAGCAGGTACAATAAATCTCAAATCTACCCAGAGTACAGTAACCTCAGATGTAAATATCCTGAATTCTGAGATAAGTGCCTTATAGATAGAGCCTATAGTAACATGTCTTACACTCAGATCTCAGCTTACCCAACAGTGACATTGTTCAAGTTCAGATCTGAATTTAATTTTCATTGTTTGGGGCACTCTCTAAAAATTATTTTTTACATTGTTTATATTGGAGTAACATCTTTTATACTCTCCAGTTTCACTTTTTTCACCCTTATTTCTTTTCTTATCCTTTTCTCCAGGATCAAAAAAATAAAAAATGTAATTTATTGTAGTGCATTTCTTGATATACCTGTCCAGTGTGCTTTTTGACTAGGCTATAGTCATTGGTGAACTACTTGAAATCAAGCAGTCAGCAGTTCAGTCTTGCTCCCCACAAGTCCTGAAGTTGTTTTTATTCCCCCCTGTGAAAAAGGCTATGTCAGCAGAGAGTACAAAAGGAATCAAATTATACTTCATCTTATTACAAAACCACCTGAAAGTCAGTGGAAACATCCCACTCCTCTTTGCCTTCCAGGTCTTTGATCCACTTGAAAAGCCTCATCCACTGTCAGGAGGGCTTAGCTCCCTGCTAACTCAGCGCTACAAGAAAGTATATTTAAACTGAAGGTTAGTCTTGAAGATGCCCAACAGAGTTTCTCCCTTGTGTTCTTCCAGATGCTTTGATTTGTGTCTACTAGGCACAACCCCGATATTGCCAACTCCAAATATCAAGAATCCAAGAGACAACCTCATTTTCCCTTCTTCCTCTCTAGGAAAACCTGCAAGATTTACTTTAATCCCAGAGGCCAGCAATCAACTACTGTTGTAGGGGAAAGCTGGGATTTTTGTGTTATTCCGTGACTGGATCTCAGAAAGCCCCTACTATTGCAAGGGTTGGTACTGCTGCTACTGCTAACACGTCATGTTCTTTGTGGGACTTAGGGGCTAGGGACTTTTTGACAGCCCATCCCTGGTTGTCCATTAATTTCATGAACAGAATGACTGCAAACAGCACCCGACCCAGTTCTTTCCCTTCCCACCTAGCCTCTCCGGGACACCTGCCTCCTGGGGCAACTGGGAATGGTGGGGGTGCAACACACAGCAGGGAGGTTTACAGGATTATTCACTGGCCTTCAGGGCCCACCCTGTTACTAAGATTCTCATTTATGCAGAGGCACACATACGCACATGTGCGCATTAAGGCTACTGCGCTGTGACTGTACAACCCTCTTCTGGAGCTCTTGCTCGTCTCTTTAATATTTGATTGCTGTTTGGCAGTCAGCAGAGAGGAGCAGAGCTTTCCGTTATGTAACTCCCATTAGAAGTTCGGGTTTGATAACGCGTAAGTCGCTTTTCTCATTATGAGAAATAAAGTGTGCTTCTTTGCATCCAAATGCTAGCCTTTGATGTCTGTACTTGGCCCTCACTGCAGCTAAAATCTCTTGTGGCATGTACTTCATAGCCATGTAAAATAGCAGCGTGTTCTTCACCCTGCCGATTAAGGAGATGCCGAATTATGTCTAGTTGAAGTTGGAAGTGCTTTTCTGCTCTACGACCAGACAGCTGTGCTCTGGAAGCTTATTATTGCCTTTTCAGGATCTCCAAACCCAGTTGCAATGAGATTACTCCATTCTCATTTCTTCTCCTGCCTTCCTCATAAACTTACACTTCCCTGCTTACTTGCTCTTGCTGCAGTGCGAGAGAGGGATTAAACAGAGTTCATCATCCCTTTTTGCCTTGATGCTTTAGTGCATTTCAGAATAAAATAAGATTGTGATAAATGGCGCCCTGAAGAAACCAGAAGCTTAGAAGGAGGCTTTCCGTTATAGGGAAAAAATAAAGTGTCCAAAGCAGCAGGCAAACAGAAGATAATTTGAAAGCTTATAACTCCCTTCACTTCTGCAAAGCTGAGATTCTCTCCTGGACATATCCCCATCCCTTGCCTATGTTCTTAAAGAAAATCTCTGACAACTATTATGCTCTCTGTTACTACAACACTGTTCAGTACTTTAAGCTTTACAGGGTGGGAGAAACTCCTACTGTGACCTTCAGTCTTGGGTATCTTTCTTTCTTTATCTTTTAGAAATACTTCCCCAAATAGAGACTTTATTTGAGCTTTTTATTTCATGTGGTGTTGAAGCCAGTCCTGTGATTTCATGTATTTTTGAGTTGGTAGATTGAACTGCAGGTGATAAAGGCTCTACTTTATCCTGTAAACCCAACTGCCTTTATTAATCCCCAGGGCTTATCATGAGGCTCCAGACTTTTTTCTTCCTCCCTCCCTAAAAGTGAGCATCATGTCTGAGAGAAGTGGCTAATTGACAGTGGAAAATGTCTGTCCTCTTGCCGGGTACAGCCTTGATGTGCTGGGGAGAAGGGGCTTTTGAGGAGGAGAGGGCAACTTGGTCTCCCTCCCCATGCGATCTTCTGTGGTTTCTGCAATGTGGCTGCCTGTCCTGTGTGAGCTGAACATAGAGCCATCCATTCATTTCCCATAGGCCACCCAGCAGCCATTACGCACGCTAATGGCTTTTAGTCATTACTGATGTGGACTGGAGTTGAACCCTTTATGGGCTCGGTGTCTGGGGATAATGGATAAGCGTGGCAACCAGTTTCCAGCTTTACAGATTTTGCTACATCAGCACAAGTTTGCTTTTTACAAATCTGCTCGGTTGAGCTTCTGTATACCAACACCCACTTTTGTTTATGTCTCTGTGAAAAGCCATGAAAAGATCAATATTGCAAATGACGTAACATGATGTGCACTAGACAAGTTTATTTCCTTGTTTGGACTTGGGAAAGGATGCAATTTTGCAAAATAGGAAGGCAATATTATTTTAAGGTGCGACTGTATTAGGTATCAGATGTGCTTAATTTGAAGTTTTAATGAGCATGAACTAATCAAAACTCAAATTAATTTGACATAAGGAAAACATTTCTACAGCTTCTGTTTTCAGGTGCTAACTTCCAAACACCTTAAACAGCCTAATTTTCAGAGGTTTTTTATTACCTAACCTTTGAAAATATGCATTGAGATATCCTAAAACAGAGACTTTTTAAAACCAGTTTTGACACATGCCTGAATGTGCTTGAAAAAAATAAAGCTATGTTTTGAGAGGGCAGGAGCTCATTTATCCTGCCCTTATTCTTTGCAAAACAAAACTGTATGTGAGATAAGTAATTTCTAGTCTCCACAGCTAAGAAAGTTTTTCATAACGGCAGGCCCATTTTTCAAGAATATATCACAATATGGTGCTTTTTGCATATTGAAGAGGCTATTTTTATGACTTACAGCCACACACACATGTCTTTGTGAAGGTAGGGACATACACAAGTGGGTTATGATACGAGATTGGGTGACACCAAGAATAAACCCATGCAGCTTGCCATGGGATGTAGTTGAAGCCATGTATTTAGTAACGTTAAAAGAGGGGTTGGAAGTTTATGAGAAAGCTTGCAAGATGGATCCAGAATTTTTGCAATATATGCCAAAACAGAAGATCTGCAGTTGCTGTTGAACTACAAGCAACCTAAGACCTCAAGGAATATAATACCAAACTAGTTATTACAAGAACTGAATTTTTCTGAATTGTAGTAATATATTTTGCATATTTTGAGGAATATATTAGTATTGGGCATTAAAAAACCCCATAAATTAGCTGCAGATTCCTATGCCATGTCTAATACATTATGTAGAATCTGCTTTGTCAGCTACTTTAAATACCTTCAGCATCAGAAAAATAAAGCTTAAGCTGAAGGGTGGAAGTGGCCTGTGGGTGCACAGGCTGCACTGCTTTTATGAGAACAGGCAAACCACCAAGCCAGGCTCAGCAGTTTCTCTCTCTCTAAAGATTTTAGGACCCTACTAAAGATGTTAACATGGAAGAATGGATATTTTAAGGGTAGTACTGGGTGTACAAATTACCAAGTATATGCAATTGCTGAATACACATTCAAGTCAAGTAGACAATAACACAACAACCAGTGTTTGCAGTAGCATTTTATAATCTCTGGGAGCTGGTGATGTTTACACATGGAAACCTGGAAGGAAACTCCATCTGGGATCCTTTCCACCCTGAACACGTAAAATTAAATATGAACATTCATAGGTTACAACATGCAGTGGGTTGTAAAAAACAGGTGAATGACAGAAGACTGAAAATCTGGAAGAAATATAAAAATAGAGATATGGCAAAAGCTCCTAGTGAAAAACAAGAGACACACAAAGACACACGAAGAGACTGCTGTGGTCAGGTCTTTGTAGCTCTAGATATTTGAATAGGTAAGGAAGGAAAAGTTTGTAGCAAAGTAGCTTTTTTTTTTAGAGAAACTGAAAATTGTGTCCATTCCTTTCACTTCTATATGGCATAATAAAAGCTATAATAAGTATAATAAAAGATACTATCTCTCAATACAAACCTTGTCTTTCATGGAAAGATTTACATGCCACTGTGACATGAAATCCATTAAGCAGATCTAATTAGACATCCATGCCAGAATGTCCCCCGAATTAATGAAATACATTCCAGTCAAAAGGAAATCTCAGAGGAGCACCTAAACAGGAACAATGCCTCATAAGATATCTTTGGTTTCCTCCTTTTCCTCTGATAATGAAAATGTTCAAGCAGCCAGAATTAATAACACTGTGAATGGCAAATAACGAGTCCCAGTACACTGGAAGTAAAAAGCAACTTGGACTTGTGGCCCTTTGACAAAGTAAATGAAGGAGTCAAACTGAGCATCTCAACCAAAATTATTGCTACCTGGTACATAAATATCATCCTTTCTATTAGCATATAGCTTTTTTTTAATTATTTTTTTAGTTTCTTAGTATTCAAGGTAATAACATGTCAAACATAACTAATGTAGCAATTTAATCAGAAGTTGCATTGGATCTCATTTAAGGCTGAGTTATTTCTCCATCTATGAGACATAGATAGACAGATAGAAAGGTAGGTAGATAGATAGATAGATAGATAGATAGATAGATAGATAGATGTATAGCTTTTTATAGACGTCGTCCTCCTCACCATATAGGAAACTAATGTCAAAGCAGACAGTAAAAACAGACACCACTTCCTCTTGAAATCATGAAAGGAGGGACAGGCAGGAGAAAAAGCACGCGGCACTAGAGAGAGAATAGCCTGAAAGACCCTCCAAAAACAGCATGATGAGGAACAGAAGAGGCATGAGACAGCCTCCCCTCTCTTTCGTGCACACATGACTCCCTCCTCATTAGGGTCCCTGCAGTTAGAGATGTTCCCAGCCCCAGGACCTGCCATGCAATCCTGAGCCTGAACCTCCCTCTCCCCATCTTCAGTGGGTGCCCCTGGGGGAACAGGGATGGATCCACCTTGCTTATCTTCACTTGTCTACTCCAATGCAGTGGGCAACTCTAGAGCTGAGTTTGGCTGTGCAAGCCCTGGGGAACCCAAAGGAGGAGTCCCTACTGCCCCGAGAGACTCAGTACCATGGATGACAGCCTCCGTGTAACTCCAGGTTATGAGCACCCATAGCTTTGCATTGCCCTGCTCAGTTGGTCAGGGTCCCAGCTACGACCAGCGCCACACTGTATAAGAAGATTGTGGGCATTCTTTTGACATCTCCTGGTTTCAGTTAAACTTTCCCACCCTTAGCAAGAGCAGAGTTTCTGCCAGATATCGTGACAACATGGAACACAATTTCCATTGCCTTGATTTTTTTAATTCCCATGAAAAGAAGTTGCATCTGCTTTAGCATCAGCAAATAAGCTGCATATTTTAATGGCTTTATTTCCTCATAATATTTGCCCTAGATAAGGTCTGGCTGCTAATTATTCTGGCCTGGGTCCTTCCTTTCTCATTCCTCTTGAAACATACCCCCTAACATAGCTTTACTCAACACACAGAGAAGCAGCAGCGTCAGGCCTTCTAGCTCTTGCATTACTTTTGACTGACAGGTTAAATTAAAATCCTGTGCTTTGCTGACTTTCATTAAAAAGTCAGAACAATTAGTGTTTGGGTGGAGAGGAGGAGGAAAAAAAATACCAGCCTCCAACCATGAACTTTCCAGCACTTTGAGCAAGAAGTTGTGACATACACAGTGTAAGGAGCATTGCTCCTTCTTCAAGTCTGGAGCTGATGCAGCAGAGATTACAGCACAGGCCCAAGTATGCTGCAGCATGCCAGCTGCCCTGTCGTTCCCTGTTTGCATTGCCCCTGGCAACCTGGAGTAAGATGTCTTTAGGATAAGCAAAATAGCTAAATCTGGGGAATGTTAATCTTTAGGGACTCGTGCCATTTAATTTTATTTTATTATGGGAGGAGAGAAGAAGACCATACTTTCCAGTGTATGTGCACATGTATGTGTGTGTGTGTGTGCACGCGTGCATCTGGGTGTGTGATTTTCTGTACAGTTCTCAACCACGTATGGTGCCAGCTTTCCCTGACCCCTCAGAAGCCTTCAGAAGCAGCTAGATAAGAGATCACGCAGCAGGAGCTGTCCCTCACCAAGGCCTTTTATTTGAGAAAATTGTTATTCTGCCTAAAATATTCAAAAGGGGCAAAACTGCTTCATGCTATCAAAAATAATCTATAAAGCAAAATGCCAAGCATGCACTATCGGTTGCAATGTGCAAGGCTACACATACATTTCTGTTGTTAAACCAGGGGACTAATTTAGGCTTGGCACATAATGAATCAAAGAGATTTATAAATAATTGCCTCGGAGATAAGTCACAGAATATCTTACATCTGCTTCTTTGTTTGTGCTTCTGGAGTGTAGTAATTTTAGGAAAGACTGAAACTAGCTGATGTAGATATATTTCCTCTCTCTTTAAATGATCTTGTCCTGGGTAGTTGACAAGTTGCTTCAGATCAGTCCTTGCAGGAATTAGGATTTGCGTGCCCTCCTGTTGCCTGAGGGACCTCCAGCTCCTCCGATTCACAGTTAAGAGTTTTCCCTGAATTAGTGGGAGCTGTGGATCTGGTTTTGAAGGGGAACTCAGTCTCAACATCAAAGATTAATGCATTCAACTTCTCCCCACCCCCAGCACTGCATAGCAGACATCCTCCTGGCTCTTGCGCACGGTAAATGCACCTACTGCAAATTTTCAGTGTCCAATAAATATATTTTTGACATCTAACTGGGAGACGTGCGGGCTAACAGGCACAGGCTGGCCCCGCGTCTCGTTGGAGCGAAGGGAGTGAAGCTGGAGCAAAACCCTGGCTGGTGGGTGGAGAAGCGGCCGAAAATGCACCAAATTCTTTGTTCTCCCCCTGGGTGTGTTTTGACCTCTCTGCAGAGAGGCCGTTGTAAATCTCCAGCAGTAGCCTGAGAACCGGCAGCGATCCGCCAACATGAAGCCTTTCTAAACCTGCGCTTTGGAGGTGTAGGAAGGACAACAGTAAAACCACCAGAATAATAAACCTACCAGAAACTGCTAACATTTCCTCAGCTCAGCCTCTGCTTCCAGATGAGCCTAAGCTGTTTTCCTTTCTATTTTTATTTAATTATTATTTCTTGCTTCACAGTCTTTCCAGAGATTACTTTGTCCTTTTTTCATGAGCCATCAATTCACGCTGTGATCTGAGACACTGAGGGAATGGAGGATCTGATGCCAAAATGTTAACAGATTTAAGGTATCAAAAGGCAAGTTGCAGGAAATAACTCATTTGTTCAGGCATTCGGAGCAAATATTTATAAATTTCTTCAGAAATAATTCCCACTTCCCAAAGCCAAAAAGCAAAAGGCAGCTTTTCTGGATGTATTGAGACTCATATGGATAACCAAGAATAGGCTGGAGAACAGGAGAGGAAAAAGCAATCTGCTTTGAATTTTTACAGGTTCTACCTTAGAAATTAAGTAAAGTATGATGCCTTCTGTCCAGGAAAAAGGACCTGGATTATGAAGACTCTGGAAAAAAACCAAGGGCCTTTCCTGACTGGCTAAGTTTACCCTAAAGTGAATGAAATGTCAGAATCAGGAAATGGAAAACTGAATACTTTGGAAATAGTCTTCATCATAGCTCTCTTAGGAAACACTGGTTACTAGGCCTAATTGAGAAATATTTGCTCTGCTGGAAAGATGTGATGAGAAAGAGAAATGCTTAGCTGAAAGCTGGAAATCAACATACTTTCTTTTCCATAAAAAGTTGAAATTTTCATGAGGATAAATCTAATTGCATGAACTGTATTCTAGCAAAATAATTTGAAATAATATGTTCAAACTTTTGTTTTGGTTGGTGCAGTTACATTGACTTAATGAAGTTAGGTCTGATTTGCACAGATGCATCTTCTGGCAGGGTGTGGGCTGTCTTTGGAGCCCCATCACTGGTGCACCCCAGCTCCCCTTGGCTCATGTGATGAGGCAAATACCCATTACATGATCCCATATATCGGACAGATAGAGACACACAAGCACAAAGGACTCGACACTGTGATTGAAGGAAGCTGTACATCAGGTTAAAATACTGATTTATCTAGATCTTCATAGGTCTGTCTGTTAATGTTCATGTTTTACCAAAGGAGCAGTTTATTTTGGTTTAGCTGGATCCTGAAAAAAACGCCTACTGACTGCACCATCACAAAGCTACCTCTCTCCCTGGTGATACTGCATCAAAATGACCTGCTTCAAAATGGTATTAAATTTGTCCTATAAACAATTCGGAATAAATATGATTAAATCAATGCAAGTATGGATGAAGCATTATTCTCTTATAGTTGACAGGATTTGGGCCAATTTCTCATGTATTTCTAGCTTGTCTTTCCTTAGCATTTCTGGATTAGGAAAGGGACACTCATTGCCAGAACCAAAATGGGTAGATCCCACTCTGGCTCCTAACAGGTGCTGGACATACTCTTTTGCAACTTGTGTGGAGGTACTTAAAATTCGACCTGCTGAATGCAAGCTTAGGATAAAGCCTTAATGTGATTTTAAGTATCGCTGGAATGCACTTTTGGCATGGACTATGGTAGTTATTTCAGCAGTGTGGAGAGACATAAAATGATAGTTTAGGGCAGAAAAATAAGGAGGTTATAATACGCTATTGCAACTGCTGGAGAAATAGAGGTAGGCAGGGTTTGAGTGTTTAAACTGAAGTCTGGCCAGGCAACCAGAAGTTGAGTGGCATCTCTTTTCAGCAGAGACGATGGCCAACATGTGGTTTGGGTCATCGCGCAGGGCTGCATAGTGACCCCAGGAACAGGCTGCGGTGCAGGTTTGCTGCTGACTCAGAGGCAGAGGTGCCAGGTCTGGGATCACCAGCAACACTTTGGGAAGCACCTTTGGTTGCCTGTCAATGTTTCCCATTCAAAGACCACGTTGCCTCCATGTGCTTATGTTCTTATATGTGATACAGTTATGGTCCCATGTAGTATGGCTTCAGGCAGCGAAAGCTGTAACTGCTTTGCCTGTGAAGTGGAAAGTATGTATAATGCACATGGTATCAGTGACTAGTGTTTTATTCATTAAAGGCATCCTAGTTTTGTACCATTATGTCCTCAGCAGACCAGGCAGAACATATACTTTGAATTGCAATCCAGAGGTTTAGTATGCATTTCAGAAGGTCTGATGTCATCTTCAACTGCACAGGGCATTAAAATACTTTACAGTTGATGCACAGTATGAATACCCATGTGTATGAAAATAATTCATACCCTAATTTAAGGGCACTCGTACTCTAACTGTAATTAAGGGTAGAAAACAATACTCACCAAGCGTGAGAGGTTGTGAACTGGCAGAGATTTTGCTCGTGAAGTTCCTGGTCCTGAAGAAAATTCATGGTACTTCCCCTTGCCCTCACAACTGGTTCTGCTGTCAGAGGCACTACTCAAGTGGGCAGTGGTAAGCCCGTATTACAAAATCAGACTCACATATATTAAAAAATCTAGTCTACTTGGGTCTTACTTTCCTAGCCTTTCTGCAGACTTGAGTCTGCAGTGTAAGCAGATAAAACAGAGATGAAAGTTTGGAAACAAAACAGAATGCAAGTGAAATTACTTTTCTTCCCAAAAATTGTTTGCTCACTTATACTGCTGCTAGCATTTCTATTTTGCCTATGATGACTGTAAAAACAAATTGAAATGTTTGTGGTTTTTTCTGCAAATTGTGGTGCAACTTTCCTTGTCAAAGTATTTTGTATTCCAGCCATATCTGATTTCTTGAAGCATAGACTATCTTTTTGTTTAATGCTTTTAAATTTTTTCCTCAAACCTTGCTGGCCATTATTTGTATAGTATGTTGCTAGGCATACATACAATTGTATTTTATACGATTCTTGAATATTTGAGTATTAAAGAAGGACTAATCTATAGTTCAGTACTGTAAATACTGATTATATGATCAAATAGTAATGCCTGGTTCAGATCCCAGTCTTTTATGTCCTATGCGTGAAGCTGTTCCCTTGAGTAGTCCAGCCCATTTTGGTGGGATGAGTCCCTGTAGCAGAGCCAACTGCTGTTGCATGAGTGTGATGGTCTGACTCAGAGGTTGAAAATCACCTTGTCACACACTCACTGAGTCCCAAGGAGTATTGCTCCTGGGAGAACTTGTGGCAAGCTGGCTCTGTGTGTACAGGGTGGAAATTTCTGTGGGACATTTCCCTAGGTTCTGTTGTTTTCAGTTTGAGGAGAAAAGATCTTGAAGCAGGAACTTTGTGTATCTACCTGGTTCCTTTTTGATCAAAGCTGTCCCTTACTGCAGTCTCTCAGTGCAACCAATCTTAAATGCTGTTCCCAATATCTAGGCATTTGAAGAAGAAAACCTTTTCCTGAAAGATCAGAAAAGTAAAAAAAAAAGGTATCTGTTTACTTTTAGTATGTCTTTAAGGTAAAGTGCCTCAAGTGGTACAGCAGGCTGTGGGAAGTCTCCTTCATTGATTTTAATTAACATTACTTTACTTGGTTAAAACTGCTGAGCACTGTGTTCCACCTAACCTGAAACAAACTGTCCTTAAGCCAAAATACGCATTTCCAAACAGGAATTAGCACAAATTTTAAATGAAAGTTATGAAAATCTGTGTTAAATTTAAATGTTATAACTTGACTATTTAACAAAAATCTGATGTCAGCTTTGTAGATCAGGGACTTGCGTGCCTCTGTACTTGTGTTTAGGAATATTCTGATTTCTCATGGTTGTAATTTACAACTTCCCTGACTCCCTTCTCCCCTCCTCTTGCCTGACAGTGCTCTTCTGGCTGCTCCACTGATGCTAGTGGCCTTTTCTCACCCCACCCACTTATTCCAGTCCCCATTCCAGCTCTCGGTGGCTGAACAATGGCTCTTGGACATCATCTTTACATCACCTCCTCAGAGGACAAAGTATAATTTTTCCTTTTATGATCCTAAAAATGTATAGAGCGATTTATGCGATGGACTTCTGCCAAACGATTGCTTTCAAAGCACCATTAGTGAGGGCCTCTCCTTTCAGTTTTTTAACATATGACCTCAGCACATTGAAATGGCCTTTTCAGACATTGGAAAACTCAACAAGATGTTAAAAGAAGTCAAAGTGAAAGCCCAGGAGTGTGTCATAACAACATTTAACAACTGGCCTCATTGCAGAGCTCCTAAGGAAAAGCACATTAAGACTGGAACACCACACATCCTCAATGTTTTATATTCTTAGCAAGAAAAGTCAGATGTTAATGCACCAAATCATTGGTTGTGTCTGAACAGGATCACAAGAGCTACCTGTTAGAGAAATGCATAACTGAAATAGGAGGAAGCTGACCAGGTTATTTTGGGAAAATACTGTCATTCAAAGAAGACAAACATTAACTAAGTATTTTCTCTGGTATTTGCTAGTTGCTGACCTTTTTGAGGGACCAGCCCACCAAACTCATGTCACAGAGGCCTCCCTCCATACAGTCAGGGAAGAGAAGTAAACACTTTCCAGAAGACAGTTTGATTTCAGGCTCTTTTCTAGAGGAACTCAATCCATATATCACTCGTCACTGCCTAAATGTGGAGGCGCGGGTGGCCATGCTTCTAATTCTGGGGTCTCAAGTAGGTTTCTGAAGTCAGGAGGGCTGAATCTAAACCCAAGTGCATAACCATACCTAGACCCCTTGTGGCTTTTTCCCTTTTGACTGCTGAAGTTATACGAAGCCAGATGTATATTACAATGACAAATCTATGCTAATCTGTACAAATCTTCAGATAATAACCTAACTGAAGTGTCATTTATTCTCCAGCAATTCTAAATGAACTAGTCATAGTCTCCCAGGGTAATACAGTTTTATAAAATGAGAATAGTTAAATACTACCTAAAATATAGATGGGGGTGTGGCAGTGGTTGTGTGAAGGAGAGCTCACCTGGGCAAGGCAGGAATTGCAGACTGATTTCTGAGCAAAGAGACAGAAAGACATGTCTGGGTTTTTTCCAAAGCACCAGTATTTGTGCCTTATTCTTTGTTCAGTTGTCTCTGTGGGATGGGGCTTGCTGTTCTCCATCTGACCAGCAAGGAGAGGTTCTTGTGACCCTCCTGAAAACATCTGCATATTTGTGCAATGAGGGATCAGAGGCCCTTTGGTCATACCCAGAGTTTGGAACTACTTCGTACTGACTTTTCTTGCTAAGACATGAGATTTCCAGTACATAGTAGCACACTAATCATAAAAATGAAGGAGAACATACATTGTCTTAGACACTTGGATCCATGTGCAGCATTTAAGAAAAACAGACTTGGATGATCAGGTGCTGTTGAGATCTTAAGGGGAGGAATTTGTGAAAAGGAAAGAAGAAAAATTAGAAACTAAAGAAATGTGATCAGGTGAGGGGAGTAAACCAGAAGACATGCAACCTAGCTAGAAATATCAACCCTTTTTCAGATACCCACTGAAAAAATTAGGGGAGAAACTTCCCCTTGCAGAGCAGAGAGAGAGCTGCTGGAAGGATAGCTGAAGCATTACAGCTTGTGGAGTAAGGAATCAATCTGCTGCCACAAGGTTCTTCAGTCATCCTAAAATTCAGCTATCACTGGCAATGCTATGTTTAGGCAAATGAACAGACAATTCAGCAAGAAATCTGTCAGCTGTCTCCCTAGCATAAAAACATAAAATGAAACTGTAAGGCTGGCAAATTTCCACCAGTGGTTTTCAACAACAGAGGAAATTATTTGGGCAAATGTAGAATTATGTAGATTATAGAAGACTTCAGGCAAGGACGTGGAGAAAAAACAGCATGATTTTCTTAGATATCATTTCACATGAATAAGTGAAAAATTACAGAAGGTAGGAGACCCAGGGTTTGGATAGTTGACTGCATTTCTGAGGTGAAACTGGGAGTTTAGGTTCTATGGGAAATTATGTGTCACTTCCCACTCAAATCACAGAGTCTTTTTTTATACAAAGTGGGAGGAAAAGGAGCTAGTTTTCCCTCTTAGAAACTAGATAATGCATCAAGGGAGATATAAAACTAAAAGACAAAAGAGGGAGCAGGAAAAAAAAAAGAGTTCTAACTTAGGTTTTTTTGCAAACAAAATTGAGTCAATGTAGTATAGAATGTCAGATAAAGTGATAATCTTAGTTCTTGGAAACCATGTTAATAGTTCAGACAAGCCATAGGAATGTAACATTATCCCTGATGAAAAGATGCAAGTATGGTATAAATGCCATTTCTAAAAAATAGTAAGTCGATTCCTAACACTGAAATACTAAGATCATTGATTCTTATCTTGCTTATGAAAGGCAGAGAGGGCAAGAAGAGTGGGAAGTGAGTGGGAAGAGTCTACACAGTCTGCGTAAAGACAGTGCAGCGTGTTGTATGAATATGGATCACTCAGAACTTTGGGATCTTGAAAGCATGTGGATCAATATTAATGAGCAGAGCTTGGTAAAATGCGTGGTGGTGCTGGTCCTCAGATTGCTCACCATGTTAAACCAGAGAGCAAAATCTGTTAGGTGCTGCTTCTGTCTGTTGTAGGTGGAAGGAAGAATGGCAGTGATGCAGGACATCGCGGTGGGAGACATGCTGCCTCACAAAGACAGAACTAACACATTATTAAAGTTTGAATAAAAGATGGATGGGAATATCTTACCTCAGGAAGAAGCTGCCTTCTAAAATCTTACAATGGATAGAGATGTTCTACCCAAGTGGCTGGTGGGGAACCTCTGATCACAGCCTGATTAAATTCAATCTGGGCATACAGGCGTGTGGTGTAAAAGAACAAGTAATATATATATATGCTTTGTTCCTCAGAGGAGTCAATACACAAGGCTAAGGAAAACTAGTAGTAAAATTAACTGTGAGAAAATCTTTTGCTATAAAAATGTAAAGAAGAGTTTTTAAAGGGGATTTTTATGGGATGAGCAGATATAGATTCTCTTTATGGAGCGGGACACTATCGGCTAAAAGCCCATCCTGTTTCAGGATTATGAGGAAGGCAGTAATTAGAAATGAAGAAGTAATATTATAGCAAAATGAAAAAAAGAGTAGGAGATGGTAATCAATATAAGTTAGAAGTTACGAAGTGTAGAAAATTGATGAGAAAAGCTAAAGACATCAGGGAAAAATCAATGGTTAGCAGAGCTGGGGACAGTAAACATTATTTAAGTATGTTAGAAAGAAGAGATATCCTAGCAACAGTATAAGGCATTACTTGATGGAGATGGCAAAATTGTTAATGATGCCGAAAAGAGAAAACATCAATAAACATTACTGGTTTGTATTTTTACTGGAAAAAAGCAAAGTTACATGTATGAATCAGATGATGATGGTAAAGTACTTTCCAGCTCAGTAGTGACAAAAGAGGACATTATGCATTAACTAGGGTAGGGCAGACTTACAGGGCAATTTGCATGACTTGCTAAACTGGTCCATTCATTAGGAGGCATTAGTAATGCCTCCTAATACAAAGAAACTATGTAAATGAAGCCAGTGAGCGGAGGACTCATCTTCAGATGTGGCTGGGGTTTGAGGACATTGTGATATTTTAGAGGATCTAGATCATTGACTGCAAAAGGTTCAGGAAAGGATCGACTCACAGACTCCATCCTCAATTCTTATGCTTATCGTGTTTGTATCTTTTTGAAGGTCCTTTTGTATTGCAAGAGCAAGTGGACTTGCTGTGAGTGAGGACCCGACTTGAGCCGCACAGCCATTGAGAGCCTTACCTGGTTTAAGTCAGGCAGGTAGAGCTGGACATGGATGTGACTCTGGGTATGGGGGAGGTACACATGGCCACTTCAGTATAATTAAGGGATCAGATTTTACTGCGATGTTATGTGAAGGATAAAATAATATAAAGCATTGAGATGGCATTTTCAGAAACACTCAGCTTTTGTCTTCCTTTGCTCCAGATTTGTTTTCGTAGGAACAGCCATTTCAGCAGTGAATATATTTTGTAATCATTCCAGAAGCCTGCTCAATACTGATTCTCTTGTGTTGAAACCACTTAGGTTGCTGGAACAGTGGGAACAGAGATGAAAACTCCTGGCAATAATCCCTTGTCAGTGGTAGTTCCCTCCAACTTTCTGCTAATCATCTGTACTTCACCACAGAGCTACTGATAACATAGCACAGGAGAAAATTACCTCTCCTGGTCGTGAAGATGGCACAAAAACCTCAGCAGCTTTTGTTGTGTTTTGTATTAAATAATGGGAGAACAAAAATAAAAAGCTGTTAACAGCTGAGGCAATTTAACAGCTAGGAATATTTATAGTTTATGTCCCTCCTGGGGCTTCCCTGTTGGAAGAATTATTTTGTGAGACAAAAATTGGTCATTAGCTGGGTCTCTTCATAGCCTGCAGCAAATCATGCAGGGCCATCACTGGCACCCGAGCTCCTCCTTCTCTCTGATATGGCTTTGCAGCCACCAAGACCTTGTGGCTTTCTCTTCTGAACCTGTCCCCAGCAGGACTTTATTTCAGAAGGACGTTGCATATTGCACATCTGCCTCTTGGGGCTTGTGCTGTTGCTAACCCCATCCTTTTGGTTGCAGGTTGACTCTTGAACTCTTGAGTCAAGACACTCACAACAAGATTTTTTTATAAAGTCTTACAATTTGTTTTTTTTTAAGTTGTCTTCTGGTTCAGAGGCATTAGGGTACAATTGCATCATGTTCTGAAGCTCTGCCATTCAGTGACAGCTTCTAGAAATTAATTTATGTGAGGCTTTATCCATAATTAGTTTTTATTACATTTAAAGTAGGCATTTAAATGAAGTGGTTAATTCAGGTACCTCTCATTACCCAAAACCCCACATTATAAATACATCTAGCTTGAATTGTTGAGTGTTTTTTCTTTAACTTGGCTTCCTTTGTTGTTATTTTGCATTCTTTTTGTAGACATTTCTCTCATAGATCCATGTTCTGCCAATAAACAGACAGATTTTCTGAGCAAGCTTCAAATGTAATGCCATTTACATGTGTATCACTAAAGCAATTATCAAAAGAATTGCTCCCTTTTACATCTTCACAATCGAATGTATCTTACTATTGAAAGAGTAACTTTCAAATTGTCCAAATGGTTGGGCTGGAAGAGAAAAATGTTATTTCAGAAATTCCCCTCCATGCGCGACTTCTCTTTATGTATTTTCAAAGCATTTTATTTCCCTTCAAAGTGGGTATTGTCTTGATGAGTCTGAAGGTCTCAGAAATTGATAGAGTTTCACATGGAGCTCTCTCATGTCAGCTTCACATGGTGACAGTAATGAGGACAGTCGTGAAATGTCAGCGTAGCAGCTGTGGGTGACTTTTAGGAGACATGGACAGGCACATGCCATTCCTTTGCACCATCTACCAGTGCAAATGTATGGCACCTGCAGAGAAAATGGATGGAAAGCTACTATCTCTAGTGATCTGAAATATGACAAGCATTACATGACGATTGACAAGTCAGAATGACTCTGCTCCTGCTTCTGCTAATTTCATGCCCATGCAATTACAGTTAGACACGAATTATAAATCTTTTGGGGTGTTTTTTCTTGCTTTCATATTATATTGTGAACTCCACTAAAAAGGTGATTTTATGGCTGGGATGCGAACATGTGGAAAATTAACTGAGCTTGAGAAAGGCACTAAAGCTCTGCCAGTGCATTAATTATCTGGCAAGCATATTTTCAAACTGGTAAATCACCCATATCACCAGCAGAGACAGAAGAGGGATTCAGACTAAATCAGGAACTACATTTTAGATCTGATTCTTTCTTAGATGCATGAGTAAAGGGAAGAGCTTCAGTAGTAATCATTGGAATTGTGTGACCTGCCAGTTATTGCTGAAAGAGATAATTCTGATTTTTGCAGCTCATCCTCTTTTACAGACTACCTGTAAAGTATGTAAAGTGCAGAACACAAAATTGTTTGAATTTTCTCAGCAAATTATACACCTGTTAAGTAAAGCAAAAACCTCCATTTTGGCGTCCTTTCCTAAAGGAAATTTGAACACCATAGAAAACTTTTAGAATATGCCATGTTTACATGACACAGGATATATGTTTGCTAGTAGAAGATAGCACTTATATAAGGTCTTTCCCTGTGCCTACATTTCAGTTATTTTTATTGCTTCACCTTACATTGAAGTCATTGAGGTGGCTGGGTGACAGCGCAATTTACTTGCAGACCACCTGATCCAATGCAATACTAATACAGAATTCTGAGTATGCTCTGTGTTAAGTAGCAACATAGAAGAAGAAATAACAATTAGACACAAATAATCCACAGAAATAGTACTGAAAATAGAGAAAAACAGTAGAATGTCTTTTATTGCATACTAATGCAAGTAGCATAGGAGGTTCAATCTGAACACGAGGAAAACTTTTTTACTGTAAGGGTTATGGAGCACTGGACCAGGCTGCCCAGAGAGGCTGTGGAGTCTCCTTCTCTGGAGACATTCAAAACCCGCCTGGATGCGTTCCTGTGTGACCTGGTCTAGGTGATCCTGCTCTGGCAGGGGGGTTGGACTGGATGATCTTTCGAGGTCCTTCCAACTCCTAACATTCTGTAATTCTGTGTGATTCTGTGTAATGGTCTTTTTATTTGATGTAGTAGGAAGATTTTTATTTACGGAAGAACAGATTTGTTACTTGTCTTTGGCTCTAGAATAGCCATTTTCTCTATTTTTTTTTTTAGTAATTGGAAATGTGCCTGGACACACTTTTGGTGAGAAAGTACTGGGTAATATACGCATTTGTTTGACTAATGTGTGCTTCAGTTGATCTGGGTGATACTATTTTGTCTGGCTCCAAGGTTTAAATCACAGGAACCTCTAAAGAGAAACCAACAGGGGGAAAAAAGCTTCAGCAATGATCATAACATTAATAAAACTCTCCTTGGGGAGATAATGGAGAAGACGCTGATATCTGGGAATATGGCACCTCCTTGCCTGGTTCTGACTAGCCTGGTGACATTTATTCTCCCCTGGCTTGACAAAGGGCTGGAAGAGGTCCCTGCTATCCTGGACCATGTAGCCCATGGTTTGATCCTGCAAGAGATTATAATTTCAGTGGTGATGTTCTCCTCTCTCTGGTGATCAGCAAGAGGACATGAGGAAATGGAACGAAGCTGCGTCAGGGCAAGTTCAGCTTGGACATTAGGAAAAAGTTCTTCACCGAGAGGGTGGTCGGTCATGGGAACAGGCTCCCCAGGGAAGTGGCCATGGCACCATATGGCTTAGTTTTAGGTACTCCTACAAGGAGCAAGGAGTTGGACTCAAAATTGAAATATTTCCAAATTGAAATATTCTGTGACTCTATGACTTGCCCATGAAATGGGAACTGCCTTTCCGGGAGGGCCTGGAGACAGTGACCAAAGCTGGCCAAGTACACTGCAGATGTGGTCAGTGCTCCCTGGTTAAAGGCTATGAGAGGTTTGGGTCTGTGCTGGCTGCCAGGGTCAAACTCATTTTAAATCTGGACATTTACCCTGAATTGTAGTGGGCAAAAGTTTCCTATTGTCACTTGCTAGTGGCAGATACCTCCGAAGGTCCATTCTTCTCCTTGTTTAAGACACCTCTCCCAAAATAACACTAATTACCTTACTGAACTACCTGTTTATCTCCATTTCCTAGAGAGACAGCCTCTCTGTTGCCATAAAAGCCAGATGCCAATTTTCAAGGGTGGATGAAATGGAGCATCTGGTCTTCAGAGTCTGAATGATGCTGCAAGGTCACCTTGTGGGATGCTGCCACAGCTGTTACAACTGTGATGTCAGTTGATTTTAAGGTCTTGTTGAATCCCATTGTCACTCTTCAAATAACAGCTAAAGGCTGAGTTCTAGACGTTAGGGTAGGGGTTTCTAAGGAAGCTGTTATAAATGGGAAGAAAGCATAATTAACAGACTTTTATATATTTCTCTTCCTATTACACTGATTTTTTGCTTATCAGTGAAAAAGTATTTAAAGTGCTGAGTGAGTAGACCTTCCCTGTATTAAAAATATTTCAGAGAATATCAGATGCTGGATATGAAAAATACCCACTGATCAGAGGATGGAGAACAGCAGACATTTCTGTTTCCCAGTGTCTCTGAGGGAAAAAAGGATGGTTTCATGTCAGACCGAGAGTGTATTAGATGAAATTTTCAGTGAATTGAGGACTAATAACCACCACACCCCACAGCCTCCAAGATGCTTTGAGTTGAGTGAAACATTTTGTTTGACATGAAATGAAAGGTTTTATTTTGGTTTCAAACCAATTCAAATATTCTAAGAAATAAGGGAAATTTGTATATGGAAGTAACTTCAAATGACAAATTCAAAACCTTTCATTTTCAAAATGTCAAAATGAAGCCTTTCCATTTTTCACTGATTTCTTTTGTCTGAAGCTAACAATTCAGCAAATTTGATACAAATTCATGAAATATTTATGCGATGCTGAGTCTTCATTTTATCCCAACAAATGGCTTACAGTTCAAAACTGTGCCCAGCTTAAGCACTGTATCATGCTGTCCAGGCAGCCCTTTAACAGCAGTGGATTCTTCCCTCTTAGATATGCTCAAACCTGAACAGAGTCTGTGACAGACACTAATAAAAATGACAAATGTGTGTCTTGCTTCATAAAAATATAGAGTTGCTGTTAAAATGTAGAGTAAGATATCTTAACTCCTTGTAAAAAAGACTTAAATTACAAAAATGGCCAATATAAATAGTTTAAATTATGGGATGCCTGACATAAAACTTAATCCATTTACTGATAACTGAGTATTTTAAAAATCTGCTTCTAAGAGTATTTCTTTACAGCATTTTCTGCAGTGTTTCACTATGAATGTCCTTGGATTTGGTTCTGGTTTGCTAGAGTTCTTCCACGGTTTCACCAAAGGTGCTGAGTTAACCCTGAGCACATAAATTACAAATATGTATGCATGACCTGCCGCCGATTTGCATGATTACTGCAGTGAAGATAGGCCTGGCATAAGGCAAGACAACAGGCTATTGATAAGGCCCTTTGAGGCAGGCTTGGGATGCTTAGGTCTTTCTGGACAGTGTCTTGATTTATGCTATAAATAATCAGAGTAGGGTTTTATGTTGGAGCCTTTGTGTGGGAGCTAAATGGGATGACCTAACCTTTGAACCAATCTTTGTGCTCCCGTTCAGAGGGGTGGCACTGTGTTCAGTGCCGTAGCAGGCATGAAAAGGACTCTGAGACAGCAGGAGCAATGCAGGACGCCCTGGCTGCTGTCGGTTTTTCACTGGGAGACCTCCTCACGTTTCTTCTTGCTCATAGGCTTCAACTTATTTTTGGGAAGCATTTTCAGAAAATGATTGGGAGAACTTAAACACATCTAAAATTTATAAACAGCAAAGGGTATTTTCAGGAGGGGAAGAAGAGGTACTGTTAGCATAATACATGCTGGTTTTGTTCGCACATGTGTATGTGCATATGGAAAGAGGAAAGATTATTTGTTCATAGCATAGGTGAAGCACTTAATTATGTGGAAACTTTAGGTTATAGTTGGAGGGCAGATTTAATACCTAATATGATTAAAGAAGTAGAATCTACAGAAAGTACAAGACAGCACGAAAGTAATTCTCTTTGCTCAAATGATTACACAAGAAGGGAGTCTGTGCCAAATCCAACGTATTCTTCATAAGTGTAATCCTGCTTGCTTTTGGGGACTGTTTGGATGAGTCCCTTTGTATGCATCTACCAGATCATTTCTCTGTAGTGAGGAGTAAACTTCACTGTGAGGTGGTTCTGTGGTTTCTGTTAAATTGCATTGCAGTCATGGCTTTGTTTATTTGTCTTAAATTCAGGCTATTTTAATACTCTGGGAATTCTGGCCTCTCAGTATTAAAAATGAGCACAATATAGGGAACAGCTGCAGGTCTCAATGCATATTGTTCTTGGGCTCCACAACAGGTGGCATCAAAATGCAGTCAGATTTCACTCATCCTGTAATTGCAGTGAGATAAGAGCAGGGCACAGAAGTAACTCCTCACCATTGGTGGAGAGGCTTGGGGTGGGTGGGAGGGATGACAGGGCATGGAAAGCAGATCCATGGAGCAATGCCGTCTGGACCTGACATGCTTCTCAGTCCTCCTATGGACTGGTGAGAGCCCTGGACTGTGAATGCAAACAATAGCCTTTCCTGTTTCACACCTTGCTACTGAGTGAAAATTGAGTCTTATGTGAGGGTGGCTAAAATAAACTGTTAATAACTGTATTAAACAGTCTTTGGGATCTGTATCATATCTCTGCAAGACAGGCATACCAATGCTCTCCTCCTGATTGGAATTAAAGCACATGCAGCTGGTAGTCTTCGAGGTTTCATTTTGGTGACTTGCTTTCTCTTTTTCTTTTTCCTTCAGAAATATAAAGCTATCATCAGCTGGGGTAGCAGGTCCTAGGTTTTCATTGTAATGGAGGAGTAGGGTGATAAAGACAGGTTTTATTCACAACCAGAGCATGTTTTTGTGTGACGTGAATGGGGACTGGAGTTCATTTAGCCTTTCTCTGCAGCCTCTCAGAGCTGTGCTTTACAGAAGAACATGTTTGAATTTATGAAAGTTTTATTACTAGATTTGTCAGGCAACATCTGTCTGTTACAAAGAAGACAAACCCGTTTAAATTCTGGAAATTAAAAGGCATACCTCCTTACTCTTTGGTGTTAAATCTTTGTGTCTGCTACCTGCCTGAGGCAGCAAACCTTGGTCTTCCT
>NW_010196085.1:110700-113587 GCF_000695765.1 Mesitornis unicolor
GCTGAAATTCAATGTGGATCTCCTCCTGATACTGAGTAAACAGGGCCCAGGTCTCCTGCATAGGGATATACTGCCCAATGCAAGTTTCCCGTGCAGAAACCAAATTTTTGGCCTATCTTGTATTTTTTCCTACTGCTAGAGAGATGCTGTCTGCTGCAAATAGTGTAAAAACTGCAGCAACTTGAGGTCGCAGCCCTATGGCAAGTGTCTCCTGCTTCCTTGGCTTCAGGGATACCTCATGAACTGATCCCAGGGTATTGATTCTTGGGAGTTAGTCTGACAAAAGGGCTTGGAGTGGCACTCAGAGGGACAGCAAAAGGGTCCAGTGCTTAGCCCCAGTGCTAAAGCCTTGGCTTTCAAGACTGGTATCAAAGCATGCCCAACTGTCAGAGGGGACATTAGGATGCCCCAGAGAGGTGGAGAAACTCCAGCGACTGATGAAATAGCTTCTGTAGGATGACACAGGAAAGGGGAAAAAAATCCACCATTTTTTACCTTGCTTAGAAAATAATGTATGCCAAAAATGGGATTAAATCTTGCCTCTGCTCAGCAGCTGACTTTTTGCAGTGAGGGCTTTAATTCTCCTGGGAGATAAGAGAGAAGTTTGCAAGAAGGGTTGTGGTGAGATCTACCTCTAAGTGGAGAATTGGCAGAGTGCTGCGATGGCTTGAGTTCCTGAAGAAATTTAGGAGGCCATGCTTAATGTGTGGGATATGAACACAGCTCCCAGTAATTCAGCCCCTGCTTTGTCCCCTCTAGAAGTGGTGCTGTGTCAGGGGAGACCAAACAGGAAGACAGGACCCACCAAAAGACTGAGGAACAAGAGAGAGGCACATGTTTCCCCCCATTTCCCACGTGTCTAGTTCCAGAAAAATTCTGTCATGGTCCCCATATACTCACATCTCTCCTCTCTTTGAGATGTGTGGTGTAGTATTCAGGGACCTCCCACTAGAGACCTTTCTACAGGCACATAGGACTAGGTCCGTCTTAGATTTCTACACCATTTGGAAGGTGGCCTTTGACCTAAATGTGTTGCATTCGGCCTCTGCTAAGGCTTTGCAGGATGTGCTTCCCTTGTGGCGTGATGCTGCCAGCAACAATCATGATCTGCAGCCTGCGCCCACTGGCTAAACTGGGCCTGAGGATGCCTGCACACCAGCGAACCCTGCTTACTTCCTCCTAACTCGAACACTGGGTTTGTAATGCTCAATCCATCAGTTAAATTTGCATGTGCAAATCAGGAAAGCTCCAGGAGTGTAGGATACAAGTGAGGGCAAGCTTTAGGTTGTTTGTGGCTAGACCACTGGGAAAGCCTGTGGCTTGTCCAGGCTTATGTTAAGTCAGGCTTAAAATCACATTAGTTAAAACAAGCTAGCTAACACATTTGCAGATGGAAATGCTTTTCCTATGCTGATGTGGCTAGAGGAAACAGTTTCATGTTTGCAGTAGTGAATAATGCCTTGCATTTATTTGCTAGTGCTATGTATTCTTAGAATAAGAATAAGAACCTGATAACTGAGTTATCACATGCCTGTGAGGTACTGGCGCTCATAACAGACTTCCCTGTGATGTTAGTCAGGTTGAAAAACAGTGCAGCAAAACAAAATCAAAAGAAGAAAAAAGATTATGTTTTTAGTCCAACTAAATCCTTGAACAGGCAGATTGTGCTTGTGTATACGAAAGAGACAGCGCTGGAAAAAGGAAAGGGGGTTCGTCAAGAAGATGGACACCATCTCCATTGGTAGCAGCACAGACGTAGATGTGGTGTGAGGGGAGAGCAAAGTGACCCCCTTCTGCATCCACTGCTGCCTTGAAGGCAGTGTCTTCTGCAATGGCACCTATCCCTTCTTCTGTCTTGCTTTTTAATAAACAGTAGAGGCATTAGAGAAGTAGTATTTTCTAAGTTAAGAAACTTCTAGGTTTTTCCAATCAATTAAGTAAAGCATGTGTTAAACGACCTGTCTGGGGGATTGTATTGCCTTTTTTAGCCTTTCTTTTTAAAAGGAGTTGATATATCTCTGGCACAGGTAAAAGAAATGGCCTAGCAATATAAAGCAAAAAAGTATTGGGAAGCTGGAAACCAATAAGCCTATATAAGAACTCTCACCAGTTTTAATTACCTCTGTGCAATACTGATGAGAAATTTAACAGAATGTGATTGGAGAAGCTTTCAAATTTTACCAAGTCACATCTAATCTTTAATGCACCGACTGTCCAGACACAGAGGCACCATTTTCTCTAGTCTGATTTACACAGATAGTATTTTATATCAATGTCTTCATGTGGTATGCAAAATATCTTACTTCCCAAAGAGTTGTGAGAACTTTTCTTGCTATCGTCTTGTTTCTACAGTTGCTTGCTTTTTGTGCTTAGTAATAATCTTCATATTTTTTTTTATTTATTTTTTCCCTTCTCCCTTCCCAACTGTTCGAGTTACGTGTTAGTACCAAATGATTCTTATTTTCAGGTTCTTTGAATATAAATCTGACATTTGCACAGTTTATATGTGGGAAAACTGTTGCGGCTTCAGAAGGCTGAGATGGAGTTTAAAAAAAAGTATTGGAAATACAAATGCATTTCATACCTACTCATGCATACAATATTCAGACCTTGAAAACTATACCAGTACATGTGCAGAGCCAGCATTTGGGTGAACTGCTTCCAGGCTGATGTCTGCTGGAGCAAAACTGGCTTGTTTTTGAGTGGGCTTTGGCTCCCCATGTCTCCTCAGGATCTGTGCTTCCTCCAGCCAGATTAGTGGGATTACTGGGATTTAGCATGGGACTCAGAAAAGGCCAAGCTCCTCTGTAACCAGAAAGGCTGGACAAGGCTCTGGCGGTGGTCGTGAGTGGTGGTGAGGCTCCTTGGCTGACGTATGCAGCAGGAA
>NW_010196085.1:113618-125882 GCF_000695765.1 Mesitornis unicolor
GATCCTTCAGGTACTTTTAGGTGCAGCACTTCTGAGGACTCAGCAGGGCAGTGATAACCAGCACTTCTGCTGTATTTAAATATAAATTAAACTGAGTTGCCCCTGAAGGTACCATCTTGATTGCAGGTGTGGATTATACAGCTGGAAGATGCCGTGGTGACTGCTTCATCCTTTACATGAGGCAGGCCCAGAAAACCTCCTTATAAACGATTCATAATTATCTTTTTTTAATTTGTTAAAAATAGTTTACAGCATTTCCGTAGCTCAGGGCAGTTGTGTGCCCATCTGTTCTGCCTGCTGTAAGTTGTTAGTTCTGGATTTGGCACTGTGGAAGAAAACTGGCATACGACAAAGAGGAAGCAGGGCCTACGTTGATTGACAGAGTATTTTCTCAGTGGGAAAGTGCAGTGAACTCAGCCATAAAAAGGGATAATCCATAAGATATTTATCTCCAGGGATCTAAATTATATTAGAAAGTATACAAAGAAAGATCTGGTTTCTCTCTAGACACCACAGGGTCTACATATTCTTATGCTATCCTTTAAGATAGATTGTTGCTAAAGGAATGGGTAAGAGAAAAGGTCTTTGTTGATAAATTCCCTGGGAATCCACTCTAATGCTGTTTTGAGCCTTAGCGTGTGTCCCCAGAAGCATCATGTGTCACATTACCCTTATTTGTAGTTGTGAAAATGTAGAATTTAATCACAGTTTGTCCAAGATAATTTTTAGACTGTTGTAACAGTACCCATCTACCTGTATGTGCTAGAAGTGGTGCAGTCCTTATTCACAAAGTCTTCTTTTTCTTCTGATCCTTAGTTAGGGGAAAAAATGTAGAAGGTGGGGAGGGAAACCTTTGGGATGAAGAAGCAGATGGTCCAAAGCTACGAGGAAGTTTAATGGCTTAGTGTTTTAGTGGGCTTCTGGAAGTAGTAATGCCTGTATGTGGAAAAACAGATGGTGGTACTGTAAAAGTGACTGGCACTTGTGCATGCAAAGCTTGGGATATAGCATTTTTGCCTCAAAAATGTATCTTTGAATACATTGACGAACTTGCTGTGGACTTACCAAGGGCATAAAGAAAATTACTCTGACTGGCAAATGACGGTGGTGTTGTTTGTGGCTTATGGAAAGCTCACTGGATTGCTATTAAAGTGCACTGCAGCAAAATAACTTCCATAAAGCTGCGGGGGATTTTTCTGAACCATCAGAAGAAAGTGGAAATGTGTAAACTAAAAATATCGTGTCCATTTAATAACATTGAGAAGTCATACCCAGCAAGTGCACTCTGAGCTGACACAGATGGCACATTACTCTCCTCTTGTCTTTGTAGATTGAGAAAAGAAGCTCTTTCCAACACCCATTGCCTTTCCTTCCCAGCTCCCCCCCTTCCCCCCCAGTGTTAATTTCTGCTGGAGTGTTTCATTGCCATCACTGCGAGCACACTGAGAGCTCAGCACTACCAGTCCTGCTTACAACTGAGTTTAAAATAGCTTCTGAGGGGTCTGGAGAGCAGAGACAATCAGTTTCTCTCCTACGTCATAAACAAAAGGGACTCAATGGGGAAGATGAGTAAAAAACAACAATGCCCAGACTCATCCTGATTCTTACCCTTTTTTGTGGTCATTTGCTTCTGGTCGCCTTTCTGTGAGTTTCTGAACAGGATTCTAGGATGTTATTTGGTGGTTTAGTTGACTGGCAGACCTTTATTTGCCTCTCTTGGACTCGGTCTTTCTCACACTGAATGCGCATTGCTTGCTTTCTATGATGTACCTGTCTGCTTGGTCATGTTGTCCAGGCTGGCAGCTTTCCCTATGGGGCCAAGATGCCAAACTTGGTGTTCCCCCTTCTGCACTTTACCTTTTTTCTGGATCACCTCTGAGCACTTCTTATTCAGAATCTCCTGCTGCTCAAGAACTATCTGGACCTGCTCCTAAGCAGGGCACAGGGCTTTGCAGCACCTTTGGCATGAAGGGCTATCACCAAAAGTGCCACAACCCTCCAGCTGGGCCTTTTGCTATGCTGATGCCAGGCTGGCTTTGCCACCCACTTTTGAGTTGCAGTTAGATGACACAGTCATCTGGAAAACTCACCCAGAGCAAAGCCCATAGTTTTCCACTGGTTTGTGAGCTTGGATCACTTCAGTACTAGGATGAGTGCAGGAGGAGCGAGGGTTAAAGAAGAGGTAGAGTAGACGAGGAGGATGAGGACTGTGCCTGGCCGCTACAGTGAGACATTTGGTTACCTCATCTGCACCCAAACTGGGTGCTGGCATTGACTGTTCCTTGGGGGTTTGTAAGTCTGGCATCTGCCTGTGGAACTTCTCTTGATGCAGTGTCTGTTGTCTCCAGTGAATTTTGCACTTAAGCAGTTCATAAGTTTATCAGTCTTTAATCAGTGAGCCATAAGAGCCAAATGTCCTTACTGATTATTTTCACTTGATCAGCAAACCTGGGCATCGCTCACTGCAGCCTTATTGATACACGTGGGTAGACTTGTGATTTGACTGACACCTTTCAGATGACCTCAGAGCATGATTTATTATGCATCCTTTTTCCTACTTCTGTCAGAGACAGGTAGCAGGTACTTCATAGGTAAATTAGAGAAACCTCTACCCTAACGAACGTACAGCCAAGAGCACTAATATAGTGGTAGTGAAACAGTGGTGATAAGGTAGGATTCACTGCCTTGGAACATGAGAGGGGGACCCCTGAAGCACGTGAATGTGGCCAGACAAGAGGGCTGTTGGCAGCTTTATCACACTGCTGCCTGCACAGCCCATCCACAGTGCAAGTTTCTGTTCCTGAAGCTGGCAGTTTTCACCTGACATGAACTGGCAAATAAATAAAGTATTTGAACAGAAATGGAAGCATTTGACTGAACAACTTTATAGAAAAGATTGTGGGTTTTTTTCTTTCTGTGAAGGAGATTTGGTCCTTCATTTGTTCGTCTTGGTCCTTAGAGAGGAAGGTGAACTTTTTTCCTGGAGTTGTTTAGAAGTGCAGTGGATACACACTCGTTACAGACACTGTCGTGATAGGATTTTAAATGTTCTGTTTGACATGTGCATTACTCAGACTGCTGTTCCTGCATGAATCCCTAATTGATGGAATATTAACTGGGGAAAACTTGTCTGTTTAGTTGAGAAATTCTTAAGCAGGTTTGTAGTTTTGATGAAAGATACTGCTTGACAGAAGACAGAAGGGCTTTTTCTGTCTTTGTTAGAACACTCCAGTGTTGACATTAGCTTAATTTATGAAGAAGGAGCCCTATAACATTAAGAATTTTTTTTCTCTCTAGGCACTAAAATTTGGAAGGGAGTTATTTATGACATCCTAGTCACTGAAAGACTGTCCTTTAGTCAATCACAGTGCAAATGGAAGGAGGCCTGGGTGAAAGTCTTGAACAAGTTGCCCAGGGAAGTTGTGGATGCCCCCTCTCTGAAAGTGTTCAAGGCCAGGTTGGACAGGGCTTTGAGCAACCTGGTTTGGTGGGAGGTGTCCCTGCCCATGGCAGGGGGTTGGACCAGATGATCTTTAAGGTCCCTTCCAACCTAAACCATTCTATGATTTTTTTTGAGGAATGGAAAACATTTGAACAGTGTCTGTAGGATGGAGGATGAGAAACCCGGTGCAGTACGGGTGTATTGGCACACAGAAGACAAGACACTTGTTGAATTAGGGCGCTGCCATGGAATAACGATCCGTAATCATTAGTGGATTAGTGGGCAGTGACAGCGGGGACAAGCAGCAGCTCCTGTGTAGTTGCTGGCTCCTCTCCAGCCTCTGGAGCTGGTTGGTTTGTGACAGCTGTTTCCTGCTGGTCCTTCTGTCTTTCAGATGTCACCCCACTGTCCCAGGTGTCTCGCTTGCTCAGTGAGGTTTCCTCGGGAGGCTCTTCAGCTTTCAGAAGCAGTTCCTGTCAGCAGAGGCAGCAGCTAGCATTGGTGGCAGTCCTGGTGTCAGAGGGGATTGTATTTTATTAAAGGTCCAGGAATTAACTTCAGGGAGTGGAAATACACATATTCGTAAAAGAAGCACTGGTCTGAATCTGTGCCCAAGTTTAATCAGAACCAAATCTGTATTTCTAAAATGCCTTTTCAGCAAAGGAGGAAATACCATAATGTCCCAGTATTCACTTACTCATGACATTCTAGTTCAGCTTTGTATACTGCAAAAATTTGAAGTGTTTGACATAGGCTTAAATAAACATTTACCCTTTTGGTACTCTATCCAAGTAGAGCCCAAGGCAGTACTTGAGACTTACCCATTCATAACTGTGAGAAGAATGTGGGACCTTCCCTCGAGTCATTCCAGCTTGATCAGATGGGATTTGTAGCACTGTGAAGAAAAAAAAGCACATTTTTTTCAGCCTGCTTTCACTATTTACCCCCGAAATGCTTTTGCCATTTTAACTTTTTATTTTCTTTGGTTTTTTTAATACTTTTCAGATTTTTTAGGTTTAGTAATGTGAAAATCAAACAAAAGCTTCAGCTAGTCATGGGCCTGTGCATAAACTTCACTGTCACAGTCCAATGTGCAGCTTGGTCCCACCAATTCCAAATTCCTGAAGTATGAGGAGCTCAGCTTGAGCTCCGTGCATGTATATATGCAAGTTATATTTTGCCAAGAGGACGGGAAATTTCCCTCAACGCTGTATAGCCGAGTTTCTCAGGCTCAACCTCTGTAATTTATAAATTAGAAACCTTGGAGAGCTGGAGGAGTAGAGAGTGCTAAGCGTACACTGTGCTCCAGGGAAAACAGCATTGCTTAATCGTGAGCTTTTGCTGCGCTGTTAGAGGACAAAGCTGGGGAAAGAGACTTGTTTATGGTTGCATGGAGAAACAAAATTATCAAGGAATGTTGTATTACCTACACAGAAAATATTGCTGTGGATATTTGGGTTCCCTTATAACATTTGTTGATGCTTTCAGACTCTGATATGGTTGTGATTAATTTCTGGAAACAGATCCTCCGTGTTTCTCACAGTTGTGATAATTTCTTTATCTAATGTTTCAAGGTCAGCTCCCCCATTTATTTTGGGGTAGGTTTTACCTTCTTAAAATATCTGCTTGCCCTCATACTCGTCCAGAGAGTGCTTCACTTATTTTTATTGTGAAATAATCAGATTCCTATTCCTTGCAGATCTTTAAAGTCTTTGTTTGTGCTAAGAAGTTTGAAAACATAAAGGACTGGCGTCAACTTCATTAACAGACATAAAAAAGAGCATAGTCTGTCTGTGAACCCCAGAATAAAGAAAGGTTAGAGAAAATGAGCTCTTGGAGTATAGACTTCCCTTGGGTAAAAAACTGTGTTTTAAACATAAAGCATCTTTAAACTGAGCAACTAAAATCCAATTCACATAGGTCTGGCAATATAAAAATAAATTGCCTGTGCACTGGTTTTAGAAGAAGAACAGGAAAAGCTTTGTTTTATTTTAAAAAATTACTAAAGAGCTCTTTAACATTGTATTATAGAGCATTGGCAGATAAAAACCTGAAACTTAAAACACTGAGAAATGAAGTTAATCTTTAAATAGTGTTTGTTTCAGAAATCAGATGGCATTTAGAATCCTTCAGAATGGAGAAAATAGGTTTTTACATTTAAAAGGGAAAGGCAGAGGCCTTATATTTATTTTTACTGACAGAGTGAACTAGAAGAGTTTGGTTTTCAACTTTGTGAAGTCAATGCTTTCCACTATTCTCTCATTTCAGTTTTAACTGTGGAAAAGACAGACTAAATTTCTTGTCTTCTACTTATTGTATTTGCTTCTCAGGTTGTGCTTCACTACTAAACCTTACTGCTTTTAGTAAAAGAAGATTCTTTTCTGTGTTGGATTACATTTTTTCCCACAGCATGCTGTGGAGGGAGGTGCTGTCTCAGCTAATAAGCAAATAACTCCACAAGCAGCTGAACTAACGATGCCTGCTTTCCGAGGGATGCGTGTCTCTCGGTTGATAGACTTCTGACTGAATTATGCTGCAGCTGCAATCTGTGTTCATCCCTTAGTAGGCACCAGAGAATCCACTTCTCAGACAAAGTTTTTCCCCCGTGCGGATGCTCTGTTGTTCAATAACACACGGTTCAACTGAAGCTCTTCTTCTGTCCAAAAACTCAAAAGTCTGTTGCTCTGGTTTTTTTCCTCCTTTTTGGCTCCTGTTGCTGGTGGGGATTCACCACTGTCTCCTCTGTGTGGCCGTCACGATGCCTTTGAACTCTCTACTCCTCTGCCTCAGGTTTGGCTGAAAGTGCCCAGCAAGACTAAAAGTCCCTAGGGCAGCTGGAGGGGCAGGCATGTTGGAGCATCACATAATCCCTAGGAAACCAGGCTAAAAACTGAAAAGAAACCCAACCCAACCAATTCAAAACTACTGGGAACAGTTCATGTTTGGATTTTTCTTCCAGACAGTGGATGTTTAAGGGGACTCAAGCGCCATTTGCCAATCCAACAGAGGAGCCCGTGACAGCAGGAAGAGAAGGAGGTCTGTGTCCTTGTCCTGCTCAATTCAAGGCAGATGTTCATCCCTGCTGCTCTTGCAGGACCATGCCTTGAGCATCAGCATGGCTGCTCTCAGCCATTAGTCCTGAAGGTGTTATGAAATACTAAATATACTCACCAGAGCAGAAAAAGAGTCTTCGTCCTGCCTGTAGTAGAGCAATGGGAAAGGAACGATGTGGATTCCTGCTCCAGTGAGCATGTGCTTTATAGAAAGTGGAACTGTTCCAGTAAATAAGGCAATAAATAAATAGCATCCACTCTCTGTGTGCTCCCAGCTATCCAGCAACAGAAGAGACATGAACTTGAGTCATCTGCTTCTCAAATGTATGTTCTGCTCTGGAGAGATTTAACTCTCTGGCTCTATTTATTCTGTAAAATGATACTTGAATTCCCTTCTGAACATGGGCTATTGCTTAAGAATGCCCCAAATAAAATTAAACTCTGTATTTGACCCTAAAATTATACATGTACTTGCTGGAAATTCTCCCCAGACTCACTTCCAGAGAAGAGCTTATTTTTTATGCACATATATGTGGGCATGGCAAAAGGTATTAGCTCCTTGATTGTGGTGGGTTTTCTTCTATTTAAAATCCTTTTGGACCAAGTTCTTGCACAGGTGTTTTGTACTATTTCAGGACACATTTTTCCCTGCTGTTTTCGGAAGGAAGAAGTTTTGAAATGTTAGCATGAATGGCATTCTAGTTTTATAATGCTGTGTAGTTAATACATTGCTGAACCTGCCCTGGATTTCAGAGCTGTTTTGCACAGGACTGTAGAATAAGAGAAATAGGCACTTCCTTCAGGGGAAAAAAATAAAAATTGAACTTAGTGTTGCAGCAAATACGTAGTTACTTGGCATGTATGTTATCAATTGCGGTCCTACTTTTTTGTGATGGTTCACAACACAGTTGATTTCCAGCTGGCTTGTTTGAATGACTGCTGAATTCAGAAAGGGGTTTTTAAAAGCGTGCATTGCTCTGACAGAACTGCTCCTAACCTATAAACTGGAATAATACCTTTGAGATCAGCGAGCTGCTTTGGATTTACAGTCAGGTAACTGAGATAAAAGCCTGGCCCAAATATTCAGTTCCCCAGGACTTTCCAAACCAGATAGTAACCATGCACTGAACTACTTTAGGAAGTGGAAGCCATTGAACATAGTTAAGATTTTGAACTACGGACTGTATGAGGACTATATGAGCACTATATAACTTCTTCTAGGACTCTTTGCCTTTTTTTTTGTCTGCTGTCATTTCACTTACTGTTTTTACATGCTAGTGAATGAGACTGCAAGGGCAACTGTTTAAACCTTGGTTTAGTGACCAAAGGCAGGCTGTAGGACAAAATGACACTTTATAAATGCCAATAAATTCAGAATAATTTTAGGCTGCTTTAGATGAAATTGCTGTTAGGAGGGCTGCTAGCTCTTTTAATTATATATTTTAAATAAAGCATTTTAAATGACCAGTACTTCATAATTTCTCCTTCTAGTGTATAATTTAAATAATATAAAGGAATTAAATTCCTCTGAGGTTACAGACAGACAAGGACTTGAAATATTGCCTGGAGATAGGTTGGGCTTTCCTATTAATGGGACTCATTTTTATGCAGGGAATTGCCACATTCAAACAGACACCCTTTCACTTGAATATTCCTTTTTGTTCTCCACTCTCTGAGTGACAACATCCTAAAAGAGCAGTGTGCGGCAGATGATTAAAAAGGACTAATATTCCAGACGGCATCCTAAATTACCTCCTGAGCAGCACTGATGATTGCTTGAGCCCTCTCTGGGGCTGCAGAGATGATTCAATAAGCTCTAATTGAAACAAATATATGAGAAAGAAAAATACACTTTGTTGGTTTTCTGTACTCAGAGCTTTATCCAAAAGCTGGTTTCCTCTGGGTGTTCCTGTACATATGTCCTCAGCTGACGGTGACTTAGTAAAGGGGTTTCTTCACACTGTCAGGAATTAGCAGGCATGGGCAGGCAGAGCGAGTGGTTGGCAGCAGAGAGGATGCATTAAAAGACATTTCATCTAACATGTGTTTCATTATCTGGATCACATTTTGAACGGCCATTACAAAGTAATTCTGCATGGTCTGTGCATTATGTATAACAGAGAATGGTTACTGGTGGGATTCATTGGGCAGCAACTAAATTTCTTCCTTTGTGAAAGCAGTTAAGAACACATTTTAGTAAAACATTTCCTCTGAAAGTATGGAAGAAATCTGAAGGGACAAGGAAGAGATAATCTGTAGAGGAAGGCACTATATTGCTCTCATCCACTGAGTGCTTGTTTTTCAGTTTTTCCTTGCTAAAAAGATAATAGCCTCCCATTAATTTTGGTGGAATCCCTCCTGGAGCAAAGTGATGTGGTGAACAACACTCAGCAGCTGAAAACAGGAATTCAGAGGTTCCAGCACGAAGCTTTTTCAGGTCTGCTTTGTCCGTACTCCATCCTGTTTTCCTACCAGCTGACCTGTTGTGTATGTGGGAGCACATTGCCCTGTTTTGACTGCTGAGAAAATCTGTCCTTGAAAGCAGAACTAACAGGAGATCAGAACAGTCATGGTTGCAAGCCTTGTGCCCCAGTCACTGCTGGTTTCTGAAAGCTGGTGTGGACTCCTATATCCCACTCTCTGCACTATGGACGTATTTGGATTATTAGGTCTGCAAGATGCTGTGTTATCTGAAAGAGCAATAATCTTGCTTTGGAGATCACTTAAAAGTCAACCTTGAGATTGCTGCTTGTTTTCTGCATTGTACATGTACTGCGTCCCTTGGGTTGGGATTTCCCAAGTGACATTTGGCAGGCCAGTGGGATGCAGTAAATGGCTCTCTCATATTCACACTGACCCAGCTGGCACCTTCAGGTGGCACAGCATACCCTGGTAGCGACGTTTTGCCTGCAGGAGGACAGCCACGTTTGGGTGATGCCATATGAGGCTTTATAGGCTTTTACCCCGAGTTTGATGGGAAAATGCTTTAACACGCAGGTGTAACAGTAATTTTATCTAGGCACTTAGATTAAAAAGGCACACGTACCCTGAAGCCTTTTGCAAATATTTGAGGCACCTTGGATATAATTTGAGAATTCCCCCATCAGAAGTGGCACTCAGGATAATTGAAGCGCAGGAGTGACCTTTGTAATAACTCAACAAACTAGACAAATAGAAAGCTAAAACTCCTGTCTTGCCAGCAACTTTCCTCTCTTTCCACAAATAAGCTACTCATAAAATGCTACAGAGAGGGTAAATTGTGTGGCACATATTTCATTTCCTCTGTCTTCAGTATATCTTAACAGATGCCCTGTAGCTTCATAGATGCATTTTTTTCAGATTAAGCACTTCCTAAAAGTAATGGCCCTTGATAGCAAAACTGGAGAATGATTTGCTGCTTGATTAGAGACCAAGTCCATGAAAATAACCCTTTTGATTGATGTACTGTATTACAGTGAGTGATCCTTCCCTGCCTGGTCTTTGCATGACTTGATTTGGCAAATAGCACTGACTGTGGATGGACTATGACAGTCCAATGAATAGCACATCCAGTAAAATAAATCACAGCCCAAAAGCATGAGTTCAGCTAAAACACCTAGTTGACTAGCTCTGGTATTTCCTGTCTTTCTTACATTTCCTTTAATTATCTTGCCAGCAAACTCCTTTTAGTTTGTAATGAGTTATAAGTAGGAAATGTTGACATAGTCATTCTTGGGTTATGCAAGTCCTTTCTTTCAGCCTGGGGAGATTTCTGGTATCTTCCAGACTTTCAGTGTGTTGCCATTTGTTGGTGACATTCAAATTAAATAGGGCATTTGGCCCTTGAGAATTCAAAATATGGGCAATTTAAGTAAATCACTTTATTAAACCCTGACTTACTTGGAATGTAAGATGTGAGCACTTCAAAGGGTCAGGCTGGATGTACATCTAGGAGTTCAGCAACCTATGCAATAGTCTTAAAGCTGTCAAAGTCAGCTGGAAATATTGTGAGATCGGGCTTTCTTTTATGCAATTTCCATAATTTTCCTTTTTTACCTTGCAGGAAGCTAAAACAACTTATGCACTGGAGGAAAGGGGAAGGAAATCTTTCCTCCAGTATTTCTGAAACTCAGCATGAGTTCAGACCTACCTTGAATCTAGAAGTGGTTGAAGGAGTTTTTATTTTTCCTAACCTTTTGAAGCATCCTTATTTAGACCTTTCATGTTTCTGGCTCTCAGTAAATCCTAGTGAAATTGCTGAAAGCCAGAGCTGTAGGACTTGCAAACACCAGTCACAGCCAAGGTTCTCAGCATCTCCAGGCTTCTTCCAGCCGTGCCAGAACTCAGCAGTGGCCAGCTGTGATATGCTGATTAAAATAGATAAGTCTCTGGGAAACAAAGAAAAAATAAAACAAAACCCTTTGCATCAACTGGTAAATGCTGAGATGGAACATTTTCCTTTTGGGGATGAGAAGGATTTAACCTTTAGTGGCCTGGAGGAATTGGACACAAATCCATTCCACATTTCCCATGCTCCAAATTCACTTTCTTCCCTCTCCACCCCAACCGAACAGCTTTGCTCAGCTCCATTAAACAGTTCTGTATAAATTGCCTTATTCACTCAATTCTCATTTGTCTCAGCTGGACTTTTTAATCGGGACATATTTTTGGAAGGATGTGGGGCTTCTCAAAAGCACTGGTCACCTGGATTGAAAGATTCCTTGGACACTGTCTAGTGAGCAGGATTGTGAATTAATTTTCATGCTGTTGGCACACAATGTGTTTGATAACCTAACTTGTGACAATTTCAGAAGCCTAATAAATGATGCTTCAGTTTTATTTACTGATATTTCACTCAAATATGAATGGAATCTGACCATGGAAATATTAAATTAGCTCTATCATGCCCTTCTCTGTCAGAAGGAGCTGAATTATGAACAATAAATAAGTGCTGAATGAAAGGCTCAGAGAGCACTTTGTGCTATGTCTGGGTTATTAGAAATGAAGCAATTCCACTTCATCTGGGCTGTCCATGTTCTCCAGGTTCCTGAGACCCTATTGAGGAAAAATTGGTCTTCAGCATGTTGGAATGAATGACGCTTAAAGCAGGAGGTTTTTTAAAAAAAAAGAGTTGCTGAATTTTTAAAGCTCAAGTGCCCTCTTTCAGTGCTTTGGGACACAAGAGGCAGATAAATATATGTTATATAAAAGACATAGATAAAATTAGGATACAATATTGGAAAAACTGGAAGACATGGGTTCTAAATGAAGTGGAGCCAGCCTTGTTGGGGGAGAAACTGGACAGGAGGAGGAGGAAGGGCTGATAAAAAAGCACTGCTTTATGTGGACTAGAGTTAATAGGAGGATGCGATGCTCTCAAGCAGCTGAAGGACAAGTAAGGAAGAGGGCTGTGCATTAGTTTGGGAGGGGTCTTTGGGCAGAGAGGCTACTATGCAGAAGGGGATGGGGAAGCAGATGAGAGGGGGATGTGAAGTCTGGACAGTCTTCTCCTGTTGCCTAGGCAGGAGGTGCTTCAGAAATAGCTGTCCTCACCACCCTGCCATAGCTCTGCCTCCCAGTGCAGGAAAAAACAGTTTGGCTTGACTCTTCCCCTGAAGTGACCCATGTATCTCAAAAAAAGACTCAGGTTCCTTGTCTCCATTTGTCAAAGGCAATCAGATGAGCGCTTGTTTGACCTGCTCTGGTTCTGCTGCTCCCACCCATCTCTACACTATTCAGCACTGGAGTAATTACAGCTTTCCATGGTGTAGCATAAACAGTGAGGAAAGA
>NW_010196085.1:125913-130227 GCF_000695765.1 Mesitornis unicolor
TACATGTTACATGAGGTGTCGAGGTGGCAGAATGATTGTCACATTTCCTGGGGTGTAAGTAAATACCACGCACCTTCTTTGTCTGGTCACTGTGCATTTGTCTGCATAGGTATTATCATTTGGACCAGGAGTGTGTGTTTGAAGTGTCTCATCCAAGCATTCTACTTAACTGTGCTTTGTCTCTGTCATGGGGTGGTCAGGAGAACAGAAATTTCATTTTTTTCAGAGGAAACTGAGTGGGAAGATGCAGTCCAGCACACCTCATGCACCCCAACTGGAAATGGGCATTTAGTTCATGGCCACAGACTGGAGCCTTGTCTGAGGTAAAGCTCACAAAGCACCTACAGCTCAAGTCCTTGGGTCCTCATCACCAACTCTTACTCTCTGCTGATCCTCTTCCATGGCTCCATGCTACACGCTGCCATAGGCAGAGCCTTTCTCTTCCTAAGTGTCCCGGTGAACTCTGGGACTCATGCAGTGGAGTTGGTTGAGCCTTCCTTTTCTTCAGGATGAAAGTTAGTTTCTTCCAGCTTCTTGGAACATCAGGGGATGATAAAACCAGGAATGGGAAAGTTGATCTGCATTTTTAAAAACCCTTTGGGCTTTTTATTGATTTTTTTTTATCCCCCAAATATATGCATGTAGCATCTGAGACTACAAAGTAGTCATGATGAGTATATAGCCTTTGTTCCTTTTCAAAGGCCTGAGTTACTTAGTTCTTCTTAAAATAAAAATAGAAGTGGTAAATTTTACACTAGCTGACAGAGACTTTTTTTTTCTGTCCAAGTCAAGTCAAGAACATAAATGTTAATTGCATTCATGTATATTTCCCTGCTATGACATTAAGTGAGGGTGGAATAAGAAGGACTTCTCTAGCATAAAGAGAATTTTCAGCCCATGATTAACATAAATCAGGAATTCAAATCTGGGTGGCTCCCATGTGAACCAATTAAAACATCGCAGAGCCCTGGCTCACTTTGTCTTTCAGAAGTTGGAGGGAGGCTCTCCTGACTTCCAAGTGGAAATGCAAAAAAACCAATGGGGTTGTATGGGTTAAGGCACAGCTTTTAGGAGAGCCCTGAGCAAGAAAGATTAGTCTCTTTGGCCAGCTGATGAGCTAATTCTTGCCATCCTTACACTGAGCTGCACCTCACTTGCTCAGTAGAGCTCCCGCAAAATGCATTAGGCCTACTTCCATCAATGAGGACAGCAAAGTCAATCCTGCTGTCATTAGCAGGTTGCCAGCTTTCTCTTTGCAGGGGTGCCTAAGGTCTATTTATTATTTTCATCTTGCCCACCTCTTCCTAACTTGTGTACAAATTCATCCCATACAAAACACTGCCTTTCTAGTCCAGGCCAAATTCAAAAGGAAAATTAAGCAGAATGTACTCTCAAATCAGTATTTTAAATTCAACTGTGATGGAAATGGATCAGTAAGAAGGCCATCATCTTAAGGAGATTTTTATAATGTTAAACCTCAAATTGGTTGAAAATATGTAGCAAATGTTTCTTTAAGGTAGAGACATCTATTGCAGTGTGAATGAAAACAACATTTAAAAACCTTGACTCAGATTTCAAAATTAGGACAAATGTTAAGTGTTTGCTGTATCCCAAAATTAATGCTGTGTGGAAGTAAGAAATAATGTTGAAACTGAAACAGAGCCAAGGCTGGCTGCAGCTAGCTATATACCTCCCAGTTACCAAAAAACAAATGCATGCTTACCCACTTTTACATTATGGGGTAGGTGACCACCAGGAGGAACCCAGGAAATATTTCCAAAGCTGGAAGCACTGAATGATGTGGAAATAATTACTCACATAAAAAGAAGGCTTGGATTACTTTCAAAATATTAACATAATCTTTCTCAAAACCACAGCAACAACCAAAAAATCCAAGAACGAGGAAAATTTGGATCCTTCATATCAACAGACAGCCAAAACCCTCAAAGCACATTGGCTACCCTGAAAGCATATTTATTCAGCTTTCAGCAGACAATTACCAGGAATGAGACTTAACAGGGAAAAGATCTTCCAAGTAGGAGCTGCCAGAGAGGTTGGAATTTGATTTTAAATTTGAATAAAAGGATATATGTTTGGTTTAGTATGTTACATGCTTTTGAACCATTCAGAGTTTCCTATTTCTCAATATCTTGAAATATTTCAGATTTTGAATCCTAAAATGTTTGCTACTCTTTTAATATGACTTATGAGAACAAGTCAGATGAATAAAGAGAAGTTGATTTCATATGAGTGTATTGGTTTTATACACAAGCTTATTCAGTAGATTAAATTTTAGAGTGGATGTGATAACTCCAAACCGTTTTTGTTTTAGATTTGTAATGTTATCTTCAGAAAAACAAGATAATTCCCTTCCCTGGGAAAACAGCTCTTCTTTACTATCATCTTAGACTGGTACAAACAATGTTTTCAGGAAGGGAACAAGGACTTTTGTTTTTTTCCATTGTCTGCAGAGTGTTCCTTCATTTAGTTATTATTTGTGGTTTTTTTCTGCTGCCTTTGGGTATTTGTGATTTTCCCTCACTGCTGCTCATGGGATGCGCTGTGCCTGCAGCAGTGCAGGATGGACAGGACAGGGGAGTACCCACCGCAGCTGGAGTGGGAGCTGCCCTGCTGTTGTCCTTGGTCCCATCCTGCCCTTTTGACTCGTGTGGAGCGAAGGCAAAGGACGTGCGATATGTGACCCTCCAACCCAAATCTCCATAGAGAAGTAGCAGTTAATAATAATTATTGATGGCTGTTTTATTTATAAATGCCTTCAGTGCATCAGGTTAAATGTCAAAATTTATTTTAGAGCAGGAAAGAGACTGGACAAATTGGTAGTTTCGAGAGCTGCTGGTGAGGGTATTGTTTGATGTAGTCATCTGAACGATTTTTCAGGCAGTCCTATGTAATTTGGGGTTTATAAAGTTGTTATTTCAGTTTCATGATGTTGTTCTCCTCTCTGTCTGTGTACCGACGTCTTAATTTGTTCATGCTTGTATCTCATAGCTCTTTCTTTTTGTCCCTCCTGCTAGTCTTGTGTTTAGGAAGGAGTGGTGATCTGCACTATGGCTAGTCCAGTGTCTTCATACCCTGAGGGGCATCTCACAAGCCCCTGGCTGGGCATCGGCCTTTCCCTCACGTGGTCTCCTTCAAGAGCCCTTGCAAGGGACATTTTCAACCAGAAAGTCACAAAGAATGTCCATAATGCTTCCCAGAAGGCGGTCTGACCATACTCATGGGTGAGCTTTCCTGCTCAAATTTCTTGTAAGTGGAACAGGCAAGCTGCTTTCTTCTCAGAGCAAGGGTATGTGGCTCTAAAATTGTCAGTTTTATCATCCCAACAGAGCCAGCTGCCTAATAGATATGAGTAATATCTGTGTGAAGTAGAAATGAGAAGACCAAGGTAAACAAACATAAGGGAGCAAAAAGAGATGTGTTTCCTATCTAAAAATGAAGAGCATGCTATAGATAATACAGCTAGGAAAGGTCTGTCACAAGATATAGAGTCCCTGGGCATATTTCATTCATGTGAATCGTGCTTACACAGCAGATAATTGGAGCTGTTTTTACCTTCAGTGTTGCCAGAGAAATATTTTCATCCCCTAAAACAGGTCTTAAACAATAGCCTGATCACATTGCATGCACAGGGCACTCTGCTTCAGGGTCTGCAGTGTTTCTTGGGTTTCTTCCTTGCATACATATTTGTTATCACAGCAGCCGACAGAGCCTGTAATGTAATAGGTACATGGCCCCATTCCATGTACGGACAGATTTTTCGAATTTGGACATTTTTCCATTTCACCTTCCTGGTGGTAAAACAACCACAGATGAATAGTAAAACAGGGCACTTAGTACTTGGAAGCAGAGGCCGGATAATATTTCTTCACTTGGTAGGAAACTTGCTTTTACTTTCAAGGAAACCCAGAGCCAAGCTTGGCAATTTTAGGCCATTTGTATAGCATGCAGAGGCTGGTGGCGCTTGGCTGAGAAGCACCACTGATAGGAGGTGTTGATCTGTAAACCACAAACCTTGCCCTCAGTGTTCCCTTTGTGGAGCAGCAATGCCCTGCAAACAATGGTATCAAGTGCTCCTTCCATCCACCAGAAATTAATCGCAGTTTTTGCTTGCAGCTGTTATACTCTTATGTGTTCCTTTTTTTTATTTTTTTACAAAAAAAAGAAACAGAAAAGTTAGATCAAAGTGTCTGTCAAAAATTTAAATTCATGTTACTTCTAAAACAGATTACAGAAGTGCCCCAGTTATGATTATCTTTTGTCTTGCTGTGTGCTTTCTTTTGGATCTATTCTAAA
>NW_010196085.1:130258-136002 GCF_000695765.1 Mesitornis unicolor
TCTTCCCACATACGTCATCTCTTCCCCCACCTTCTTTTGCCATTTAATTTAATAAATTGTCAGAGCAAATGTGCCATGTAAATTTAAATATGCAGGAGGGTCATACACGTTGAGAAGTGATGGGGATTAGCGCATGAGAAGGAAATTCCTTAACTGAATACTTACCTCTGTAATTCTGTCCGGGTTGGGTGTGTTTTAAAAAATCAGATTCTGCTTTTTCTTTCACTAAAGACAATCTTTTGGACTGGAAATGAAAATTGTTTACTTCATGGGCTGAGGCTTATTAACAGTTATAAATAGTAAACAGCAATATTTATCTCCCAGGCGATTATAATTCCTTGATTAGAGCATCACATGGGTAGCTGATTTTTTTTTAAGTATTGCTGTTAAATGAATAAATTTGTACAATGACTGCATGCACTGTGAGATAATTTGTTATCTCTTTTTTCAATAGCGCAATCACCTGGTGGTGTTTCACCACCAAAGTTTTACGTGCACAAGCTTTATGTACCCACATCCCTGAAGGTGTGAGTTAAAACCTTCCTGATTTATAAAAAATACATTCTTATTTTTAAAAAATACATTCGCAACATCAGACATTATTAAAGGGGGAATTCACCACCAGCTTCTGCTTGTCCCTGTTGGGGAAGAATGGACGTGGCTGTGTCGAGGCCTCCATGGGTTTTCCTCTTCACCAGAGCAGGACTGGGAGGCTTCACCGGCCTCCAGGAGCTGGGTCTTTTAGGAAAATTGAAAACCTGGAGATTGCTGATGGATTTATGAGGCTTGGCGCTAGCAAGGGGGTAGCGTTCATATGAGTAATAGTTCGCACGATCAATCTCCTCATTTATTAATCTTTTCAGATGTTTCTGAGCAAAACGCACGTTGTGCAAATCTGTTTCTAAGTGGATAAGGAGGCATGGGGGCTTGGCATGTGGTCAAATCACATCATCTCAGCAAGCTATTGCCCTTCTTTGCAGTTTCAGCTGATGCAGTAACCTCAGGGCTGGGTGGGCTGGGAGCCGGCAGGGAGGGTCAGGGGGGGTCGCCCTTCTTGGCAGTTTCAGCGGATGCAGTAACCTCAGGGCTGGGTGGGCGGGGAGCCGGCAGGGAGGGTCAGGGGGGCTCTGCCAGCCCCCATTAGCTCTTTAGCACCAGATCTTGGCTGCATCCAGTCTTGTGGTCATGTCCTAAGGCGCCAAGAGCAGCAAATTGTCTTAAGCAGTCACTTTGGTGACCAGTGAGTTATGAAAGGTGAAGCAAAATAGTCCCTCTTCCTTGGGATGGCATTTTAGAGGAATAATGGGTGGCTCAAAAGGAGTTGTCCTATGTGTACCTTCCCTTTTAAATAAAACCTGGGGTCAATGGCACACCCATGGTTCATAAACAAAAGTGAGCGGTAAAGGTTTATGGCCACATTTTACAAACATTAGTTTAAAAAGTTATTGCTAGGTATTATACACACAGACCTCTGAAAAGGAAATCTGTTTTTATTAAAGTTTGGAATTTGAAAGAGGGAGGTACTGCCAATAATTTTTTAAAAGCCTGATTTATAAATGAAGTGCTAATGAATAATTCCACAAATGGTGCTTCATATAGTAAAGCATGGAGGCAGATTTTCACTGTTGCTGGTACAAGAATAAATCTGAGTGAGTAAATCTGCTGCACATTGCCAATTTTTATCATTCTTGGATGTGGAAATATAATCTTGTGCAATATTTAAAGAATGCAAAAACTCTGCCCAAGGGGACCAGTGCCTCACTGGCAGCAAAAGACATTACTGGCACAGACCAGGAGAAGAGTGTGTTTGCGGGCTTGGTGCTTTCCCAGTTTGGGGAGCATCCTTGACAGTACCAATCCCTTAATCCAAAGCAGATTCTCCTGGGGCACGCAATGGTCTACACCCTGCTGTTGGAGAACCTCACCTGGGATTAGCAGGGCGTAGGAAAACTCTGCTTTTTTCCTTTTCCAACCCTATGGAAGAGCTGCTCTTTGCACAGGTCTGTGTCCCTCTGGCTTGGCTCCTGGAGGAGCAGGAGTTGCCAGGCGTCGGAGGTAGCAGGTACAGGCAGCACTGCTGCTGTCTGCCGCAGGGGAGCCAGCGCTGGAGGACTGCACCTTTCTGACACACAGAGGGGCCGGCGGGTATCTCCTATTAATGCCAATTAGAGCTACATGGTGTTTGTTGAGTGAGCGGTTTATTTCCATTGGTTGGGTTGTTAGCTTAATGAGATCAGACAAGATCTAATGAAGGGATACACGTACGTAATGTGTTTGCAGCAGTTCGACTGCTCTGCACTGGGATTTCCTGGGACTGCAGCATGGCATGCTCTAATAGCCTGTTCACCATCACATTGTCCGCTTCCCACAGGTGCCGTGCTGGAAAGCTGTCATATTGTCAGCACTGGTATTTCCCCTCGTACCAAGCTGGTGATGGGTTGTCAGTCTGATTTAACTGGCTGTCCTACATGTAGATGATCAAATGATGGCACCCTTTTAATAAACAGTGAACTGTGCAGCTTGTGATTGATTCCTGACAAATCGGTCAGCATTGCACTGCTATCAAACCTATCAAACCTAGCTGTGTCCTGGGGCTGATTAGCCAGAGAGGAGTTAGCAGCAAACTGACAACTGCCCATCAAACAGATAATGATGGGGAAAATTCAATGAAAACCTGCATGGCTGATAAGGGTGCAGAAATGCTAACTGGATGGAAGAGGCAAAAGCCTGCAGCCGAGATGAGGGGTCAGTCAGGTAGCCCAAGAAACAGCAAATGCCTCCTGGATAACTGAGAGTTGGTGGCCATGTTGTAGGTAAATAGAACGAAAAAAACTGCTCATCTTTGTCATCTCCAATGCATTTTTTGGAGCGTCTTCAAGGCTTGGTTGTTTTGGACATTCAAAAAAGAGGGCAGGTGAATCTGTAACTGTAGAGGCTGAGAATAATTTGGCAGCCACCGGAAATCTGCAGCAGGTTACCCAGAGTTACTGCATTTTTAGGGAGCACTTCTAAAGTTTGGTGTCAAAGGCCCTTCTGGCATATGACTAGGTGTCAATAGAATTCATAAGAAAATAAAACTAAATGCAGGAAGGGAGTTTTAAGATTATTATGTATTTATGTCTTCAGGAGTGAAAATCATTATTGTGTGGGGCCAGCCAAAGAATTATACTTCTTTTAGACCTTTATGAAAAGAGACTGGGGAACTGATAGGTGCCCCATGTGCTTAAAATGCCCTCAGGGAATGGCATTAAAATAGAGACAAGATATTGCAGGAAGGTAGAGTATTTTCTGCCCTGCCAAGGGGTCAGTACAACTTAATTAAGCAGAGTTTCTCATTTCTCAAACCACAGAGTACCCAGCTGTCTCATGCCCTCTCCTCCGCAGATGTCATATGTGTCATGCACACAGAATTTATGTCAACATTTGCCATCCCATTGAGTGCCTCCATCCTTTATCCGGTTGATAGGCAATTGTTATTTGCTGCCTTATTTTAACCAGTCATTCCCATTAGTACTAATAACACCGGGGTGGGGGGAGCTTTCATTTTGCATAAACCTTGTCCTGACCTTCCTCAGTGCATTTCCCCACCAAGGAAATACGCTTTGCAGGAGATGTCATGCTGCTGCAAGGATGTATGTTGAGGAAGGGGAAGCAGGATATGAATCATCCTGGAATTTACACTGTACAAAATCTTGTATTCTTCTTCCTTTTAATATGCAATTCTTTTTTTTTTAATGGTATTTTTGCTGGAATACTTTTTGCAGAAGAGAAGACTGGAACTCTTCAAAGCCATGGTGCCAAGCATCTCCTCTCCCTCCTATTTTAACATAAATCATTCTCCTGGTGGTAATGAGTAATACAGAAAAATGCAGGCAGTTAGGACTTTGCCAGGGAGAGAGAGATTTGCAGTGCTGTGCTTTGGCTCCTATGCAAAGTTCTATTTAATGACACTGCCACAGAAGGAGTATTATATTATCTGTCCCACTGCTCAAGCCTTCAGTCTCAGCATTGTATAAGCACACTACTTTTTTACATTTAGAAGCAGCAAGTGATTCCAGAGAAATTCCTGTTCCAACTACAAAACCCAACAGACCCCAGCTATGTCATTACCTCACCCTGCTGAGGCAAGTCCTGCTCCTGCAGCTGCAGAAGGCCCCTGCCAGCTGCCTTGGGAGGGTCCAGCTGCCCTCCCTGGGAGCGTGCACCCATTGCCACCACCGCTGACACGGCCCCAGCCCTGTGTCACACACAGCCGGCAGGGTGAGAGGAGGCTGGTTTTCCCTCTCAAAATCAGGATCATGGAGGCGGTAGCAGGGCTGCGGCCGCTCTTCAGCATCTCTGAAAGCCCCAGAGGGAAGAGGAGCCACGTGCCATGGGGACATGGCTGGTCCTGGGCTCTCAGAGAGTGCAGAGTGAACCTGGACCCATTAAGTGATGCAATCCACATGCGTTGCTGCACTGGCCGGATCCTACCCAAAGCGGTCTGCTGATCCCTAATGGTTTGGGTTTTTTCCTGCTAAATTTTTCCTGGTTTTGGAGGGAAAGTTAGGAGATTCCTTTTTCTGTTGGGTTATGTAGGGTGTTTTTGACATTCAGAGATAGTATGAATGGGTTTTCGCCTTTGAACTCTAGTCTAGCAGAAGTAGTTTTTTCAACAAAATGAATTTTACCTTGCTGTCTGAATAAAATCTTTTTGAAGATTTCTGTCTCCCAGGAGTTACTTGGAAACACCAGCTTTCATTTGGATAGAATATATTGAATTAGTATTATTCATTAATTAATATCTACACCCTCGCCAAAGTAGAGAGACCCCATGCCTGTTCCACCAGTGACCTCGGCCTGAGGGACAGGTGAGACCATTTAACTGCATTCCCATTGGTGTCTCCCTGGCAAGATAACCAAGCTGCACAGTGCTTTACTTCCATGGCACAGCAGCACATCTGCCAGGAGCACAAGGAGAGCACATTGGCCAAGTCCCATTCTTGGCACAGCCGTTCATTCACAAAGGTCGACGTAAACCTGGGCTGAACTGCAGCCAGGAGCAGGGATGGAAGCACCCATATCCTGTTACCAACCTCCTGAGCTGCTTAATCCCTTCAGCTGAAAGCTGACCTGCCACAGATGCCATTTCAGCAGTTTCCAAGAGTCAGGGATGCCCAGGCATAGCATATTCAATATATAGGGCCAGTTTCTCAGCTGGTGTGAGTTGCCCCAATTCTACTGACACCATCAGCATTACACCAATTCATGCCATAAATAGGATCAGGCCATAATATTTTTAATTCTCCACGGCTCATGTTTCACATGACACAGAGGCAGCTTTTTGAGTCAAGAGGCCTTTTGTTAACATATTCCTGAATATCTCAGTATCTGATGTGCCAAGAGTAAAATGGCTCTTGACTCTCCTTTCCTCTGGGCTGCCCTCTCACCAGCAGCTTAGGCTTGATTTACACCGCTGTCAGTGGATAATGAGGCTCATCTGCCTGGGGATTTCAGGGCATCGTTACTTTTGGAGACAGTTGCCAGCGCTGTTGTTGGTCAAGCATCTGTTGACTGCTGGACACTGATGAGGAATGTGCTTTTCTTAGGGACACTTGTCTGAGGCTCTGGCACTGGCTGTAGGATACCTTCTGTGGCACCATACTGCTAGTGCCCAGAAGATGCCAGCCTGGGTGGCCTCCCAGCCCCCCCTGTTTCAGATGTGTCGTCATACTTCTCCTGTCATCTTGCTGGACTGTTCAGCA
>NW_010196085.1:136033-150545 GCF_000695765.1 Mesitornis unicolor
CCTTAGTGCTGTAAGATATGAAGAGACTGTCCTTAAAAGAGAATCTGGCAGGAGTAAGGACAGCTTCCTGCAAGAGGGAGGTGGTGTGGCCACATTAATGGCCTCCCAATTAACAAAAAGCAATTAAAGTTTTACTTTATTTTTGCAAAACTTCATTTGGGGTTCAGGGCTCATTCTCCCTGCAGGAGACCTGGAAAACAGGCTTCCTTTGGCATTTCAGCAGCATTTTCTGGCACGTCTAGGATTTATGGTTGGATTGATGAAGTTAAGCTGGCACAGCTTTTCTGCGGGTGGAGCATTTGAGCAGACAGGTTTATACAACTCTGAAGAACTGCATCAGACTGGAGCAGAACTTGATTTAAAGATAATCTGGGGAAGGTGGGGTGTTATGAGAAAAGAGAAAAAATATATATAAAATAAATTCAAGTGCTATATTGGATGTCTTCCTCACTTTGCTGCTTGTTCACACTCTTGGAGTCTTTGGCATCCCCTAAATAGAAGGCAGTCACTCTAAGTCAAAGCAAATGTATTCTCTGTCGTTTCTGACACGACTCGGTGTTTCCATAGATTGACTGGCAAATCAGGTCGGCTGTAACCATCTTTTCTCACCCACGGTGCTGTACTGGAAGTCACTGCTAGCGTGGTAGTTTCCCGTGCTTCAGAGGCACGGCACTGCCGAAATGTGAGGGCGGCATGGAGGGGGAGTGGGGCTCTGTGTCCTGCCTGGCTGCCGTGAGATGAAACATGACGCTCACATCTACCTTCACTTGGCAGCTCAGATGTTGTCACTGTCCAGACCTTCAGTAAAAACTGGAACAGCGCCATAACCAATGTAAATGGGAGCTCTTTAATTGTTGGCTGTGTGTCCCAGCTCCTGGTGAACATAAGCTCACTGGCATTTGTTTATGGGTAACATCGCACTCTACCGTGGCTTCTTTTCAATGAAGTTTTATTCATACATTTTCTTGGTCACGGGAGGGAGAGTTTTCTGGTTTTCTGTGATTCACAGCAAGTGAACTTCATCTTTTTATTCATAAAATTCCCAAATGATCAGACATAAATGCCTCATTCTTGCCACTATCCTCCCCAAGAAGCTTGTGTGCCAAAAAAAGACTTGGAGTTGGCTGACGAGTCATTTCCTGATTTGTAGCCATTCCAGATTTACTTAGCTACCAGCCACCCCCACGATGAGCGTCTTTCCTGTTGGAATGGGAGCAGGCTTTCTCCTGTTAGTTTTTTTCTTCTCTGCTATGGGTTTAAGCCTGCCAGGTGCTGAACCTTAATTCTTGCAGAAGCTGACAACGAATTTTGACTTTTGTCATACAACTGGGTGATGATGTGACGTGTATCTCCTACATGCTGGAAGTGTTAACCCCTTTTGAACCTCAGTTTGTAGCAGATGGCTACAGCCCATGAGTAAGGTTTATTTCCACTCCAGTATATCAAGGAAAGGATCCAGAATGCTTGCTTTCCCTTGCCGAAAAGATGTAGGCATCAACATCCCAGAAAGTGATGCCTTTGCTCCTTAACTATCTAAATCTCCTTATGCACCTCAGTGTTTGGCCCCAAAGTTTCCAAGGCCCATAGGTGCAGGAGCACGCAGGTGGGCCTGCTAGGCTGAACTCTGGGTGCCTAGCACCAACACATGTTAGTTGTGCCACCAGGGTAGAGGACCTCTATAAAAGCTTGCACGTGCCTCCTGTTGAAGCTGGGTAACAGTCATTACGACTAGAGTCAAAAGAAGATTGTCTGGAAGTAGCCTTAGGATAAGTGACTACAGCCACATTGGTTGCAGAAGCAACCCCTCCATTCTTTCAAGCCTGATATGCTTAGCCAACATGGCACAGCAGTGCTACTGGTACTTGCAATGGCCAACATACTCCTTTGTGGAGTTTTGTGATTGTGCAAGAGCGTCAGTTCTTCTTTTGTTTAAATGAAATTTTCTAATCATTGTGTTTGTGAAGAGAAAGCCCTTAAGATGCAAACCCCAAAGACTTGGCTGCCAATAGGCAAACAAAAATAACTATTATGTAATTATTTTTTAATATCTTTTTTTTTCAGCTTGCATTGTGTTTTATTATTGCTTGGGTGCAGCAAGTGCTGGAAAAAAAGGGATGCAAAGCTGATTGAAGTAACCTTAAATTATGTGCTGAGTATGATAGTAGGGACATAGGTCCTATTCGTTTATGTACCTGCAGATCCATATCACACCTGCACTGCTATGCGCCGGCCTGTGTCCATACGGACACTAAAACAGACATGCCGAAAACCCTGCACAGTTCGCCTGATCTCCAGCAGAATCTCACAAAGGGGGGGTTTGGTGTAGGGATGTGAGGGAGGCTGCATTGTGTCAGTCATTTGAGCAGTTGGCCCCTGGTCTAATCCTTAGCACATATTTAACACATCTTGCCAAATTATGCGGTTGCTTAGTAATGTGAACAAATATCCCCTGGAGATTCAATAACCAAACTCATTATCACTTGTCATGTAGGCCAGGAACTGAATCCAGATCTCCAGGAGTGAATGACTGGTGTGTTAACCTAGCCTCCTGCTGCTAAAATAGCAGAATGAATATGTGCAAAGTCAGCTCCACGCAGTGGGTAAAAGTATGCCCTCAGTAAAAGCACAGAGAAGTGCTATTAAAAATTATTCTTATTACATAGATTCCATTATCTGAAATAAGAAGGGGGGAATTTAGCTTTTGTTAATGTTTCAAAGAGAGATGTAAATGAAGACTGATATTTTTTAATTATTTATTTTTTATCTTGCAAACTAAGCAATATAGCTATTCTGGTTAAGCGTTGCAGAGGAAGAGGCTGTTGCCTGTATCATCTTCTGCACTTCAGGAGGCCACTCAGTCTCTTTGAAAGCAGTGCCACTTGTGGATGCTGTTAGGTGAGTCTACAGCAGTCACCACAGCTGTGTGCAGAGGTACCCAACTCTGCACCAGACAGGCTGGTTTACCTCAGTATAGCCACACCAACGGGGTTCATCACAATGGTGCTGACACCTCCTCAGGATCTGAGCTCCTATCACGGTCAGAAATGTGCCTTGCTGCAGGGACATACCAGCTCTTCTGGTACTAGCGAGATGGCATTGCATTGTGCACACCATAAAACCGTGATCTATAATTTTTGCAAAGTACTCTACTTTGTCTCCTGCTCATCAGCAGGTTCCTTCTGGTTCATCAGGAAAATGCAGAGAGTCAGCCAGTTTGCTTAACAATGATTTTGGCAGTGAATCCAATATTTGTAGATCTGCGTACTGAATACATATGCTGTTGGCTATAAAGATACCACATTTTTCACTCATAAGCAATCCCAGCTGCATATATAGTTTTTGGACTTTTTTAAAAAAAATTTTATTCTGGAGTAAATTTCAGACCAGCTGCTCAGCATACAAATGCAAGTTGGTTTAATTCATGTAGATAATGTATGCGTAGCAGACATTGAGGGTGTGTGCGCGCTCATAATGATGGGAGTTCAGAGGAGATGCAAAGATTGATAATTTGCCTGAACAAAGTCAATACTGGCAAACATGGAAGGGAACATCTTCAGCTGCTGTTGCCCTTTCATGTAGTATCTGCTCAAGGGTAAAATGGGCTTGATCTCCCTTCAGCAGCATTTGCTGTCGCTTCCTTTGGACATCATTAACACAGATTAATTGTTTTCTAGAGTTCAGTCTACAGAATCTTTCCCCTGCCATCAGCACTTTTCAACCTCTACTGAAATTACCTTGTCTGAAAGCAAGTTTGCAAAGTTCCTTGCACTTTTTGTGCTATAATAGCCAACAACTGTTATAATGGAGATCGAACTGAGGGGGTGTCATCTCAGTGCAATGTTTTGGGATTGGATTTGATTTTTTCTTCCTTTTTGTTCTATTGAGAAACTTGTATTTTTCAACTATTGAACACATAATTTCTTATTTCCCACCTGTGTGGGAAGACATTGATCTAGTAGCTACAGGATCTCACTAGCTGAACAGTCTTCCTATTTATCTGAGGATTTTTACAGTTACCAGGTTCTTGCAGAGGTAATGGCATGTTTAGTGCTTTAGAAGTATGAATCATTAGGTATTTGCTCCACTGATACGCCCAAAGGGATTTTAAAGCTGCTGTCACACTGCATCATGCTTACATAGCCATCATCTCATGCTGTGGGACTTCTGCAGGTTGTGTGAAAAAGCTTCAATGGGTGGTTGGCATTCTTGCAGGGATTTGAGCGTTGGCCACATCCAGAGCCAGGACACAGGTCAGGGTGCTCTGGGGTTCAGAGTCGTACCAAGTGTTTGCTTGGTAGGACTTTGCCATGTGCTCCAGCTTGCATCAGTCTTTAGGTTTGTGGCCAGTAAGAAGCTTTTTCCTCCACTCAGGTTGCAAAGTACTTTCGTCATGTGTTTTTTAATCATTCTTGGTACCTATCATCTCATGTGATGTACAAGCATTCTTAGCAGGCATTGCTGAACTCCCTTGCTTCATCAGGAGCAAGGGACTGGCAATGCTTCTGCTCTCTCCAGCTCTCTTCATTTACCATGTGAAAGTTACGGCTTCTGTTCATTACTATGTGGTATTGAGTCCATGAGAGAACTTTGGGAGGACCTTTTTGCCTGTGGTGAACTGGAGCTTGTGGAAAAAGTGTCTGAGAATCTGAGGGCTAAATATCTCTTGCAGTGTTTCCTGTTGATTGCAGAGGGCTAGACTCAGCGGTCATTTGAGAGTCCAGTGATCTCAAAGGCGTCTCTGTCCATCATTTCTTGACTCTTCTCATACTTGTCCAGATTCTGGATTTTACTTGGTTTGTTCCAGCCTGTACCACTAGGCAATTACAAATTAGTTGAGTTACTGTTGTGTCGTAATGGATTTATGCAAAATTTCTGAGCACAGGCATATTCTTTCAAATTCTGACTCTGTAGAAACATTCAAACCATGTGGACAGTTCTTTAGCTGAGGTTCTGGCAGAGAGATGAGGTGGTGAAAAGAAAGCACTGGCATCATATGGAAATTAAATTCCCTTTGAAATTGAGCACAGTGATTCCCATCTGCTCAAGTGAGGGATCCAGCACTCATTCTCAGACTTGGAGCTATCACTTACTGTCATACTGAAGCTGTGGTTTTAGGGTAAGGCTGAGCCTATAGAGCCTGTCTGGGAGCTGCTGCTGATAAAAGAGGTTCTGGTTCCCATCTGAGTCCTCCCGTGGGGTCTGCGGTCCCATTGCCTTCCTTGTGCAGTGCATTGCGCTTGTCTCGCAGCCTGAGGAGTCAGCTCAGGGGACTGAACCCACAGACACGTTAACCAGAAAAGATTGCCTGAAGATGGGCTCACTCGTCTTGTAAAACCGCACCGTTGGACAGTTCTTTCTCAAGCTGTTTCCTCTAGGTCCTATTGTTGAGAGAGTCAAGGGGGGTTTGCAGCTTTCTTCAGCAGCTCCACAAAGGGGGATGTCTCAGAGAGAGCCCACTTGACCACATTACCCCTGTTGCTTGCTGCTATTTCACAAAATGTACTTGCAAACCTTTAGGCCTCAAAGATACCTTAAGGTCACATGACGTGTAACTATGAATAGCTTTTTGGAGGCGGTATGATGGCATAATTAAGCATAATGAGCAGGGAAACAAAGCTTAATTGGTTTTGAAGTCATGGAAATACAGGATGTAGTCTTTTTCAGGGTACATTTATATTTTTTCCAAGTAATACTTAACTCCATACTTCACCCCAGAAGCTCAATGTTGTCATGCCTGTTTTTGCAGGTATCTCGGTCCTATATCAGAATCCACTGACCTGAAAGGGTCACCTAAGCTTATCACACAGTGGAAAGAGTCAGGGCAGACTGGGGTCCTGAAGCCTGCTGAAGGAGGTGAAGCCTGCATGCTGAATTAGCTGCTAGAGTAGTGTTGAGGACGTGTCCATCTCTTACTTCTGCCCCTCTCAAGAGCCAAAGGCTTTTCTTCCTTTCGAGAGAGATGCTCTAATCCCTTCCTGAAGTTAGGTGTCTAAAAATCTGTCTTTGAAAAGCAAAATGCTCTTCAGCTTTTTAACATGGCCAAAGGAGAAGGCAGTGCTCCTATTATATACAATATACCAGTGATTATAGCATTAGCCCAGGGTAGAGGCAGAGGAGCTCAATTCTGTTTTGAAGGGATTCAAAACCGTACAAAAGATGAATAAGTAATAAAAATGTACACACCAGCACTATTTTGCTTTGTTGTTAAGTCTTTTTCTATTGCTAATATGCAGCGTATCTAATTGTAAGCCATTTCTTTAGCAGCAGTGAAAACTATTTCAGTAAAAACAGTTTATTTCACCAAGTTAGACAGTTGCCTTCTTAAACCTGAAAAAGAAATGCCCAGGCATACCATTATTATTGGTTTGAATTATTTATAGCATGTAGCATTTTACAAGATGCTCAAAAAGCAAATGCATCCCATATTTTAAATATTACTAGGTGGTAAAAGATGTACGCAATGCAGTATAGGATTGCTATCATAGCATTTCCCCTGGTGTCAGTTGCCACAGAACTTGACTGTGCTGCCACAACAGCGACAATCAGGAATACTGTCATTATGGTCAGTGGGGGAGCTCTTGATTTATTTACATTCATGTAAGCAAAGTTAGAAGCAGGCCTTGGAAAATGCTAAGGTCGTTGCATCTAGTGAGGTGTAGCTGCAGTTTTCAAAATTACTGTACAGCTTTGCAAGATAGGGTTTATGAGCTGGCTTTATATTAATAGCCAATACATGTGAAATATTTTCCCCTGTGAGGGTCACAGCTCCATATATTCTTACAGAAAACCAGGATTATTAGCTTTGTTGTGCATCTTTGTTGATGTCAGATGCAGGGGCTGATGATGCAGATGTGTAACTAACCGGGGCAAGATTTCAGCACTTGGTTGCTTCCCCCAGCCATTTGAGTCCTGGGATTTCAGAAGGTGAAGCTGAGCAATATCTCAAAAGGTTTTACCTGAAGTCAGGCAGTTTTGCCCAGGGATCAAGTACTTACCACCAAGACACAAAGAGAACAGAAAGCTGGAAGGGAGACGGTGGGTAGGGAAGGGTAGGAGTAGTGCTGAGACTCACCTACCCATGTCCTTTCCTTCAAATCAATCAGCACAAGCAGGGCTGTGGCTCCTAAAAACCCTGGAGCAGAGCGCACCTGTGGCTTTGACTGTATTCTGTGGAAGCATGTCCACGGATGATGGAGGAATACATCAAATATGTCAAAAATACATCAGGGTATGATTGAGAGCATAACAACTCCTTTAACGCTCTTCACCTTGGAGAAAAGTCACTCCTCAAAACAAGTGTGCGTGCTGTAGCGGCAGAGACCTTGACACCCAGACAGCAGGGCTGCTGCTTCATCACTCACATCCATCCTTGCACATTATGCTGGATTTTTTTTCTAGCTGTTTGGTTTGTTTTTTTCTTGTACTTCATTAGCACCAGTGTTTAACGTTAGGTACTACACACTCCAGGTTTGCCAGAAATTCAAACACTTAGGACATTAATATCAATGTCCATGCCAGAGGGCTAGTTACATCTGAAGCCTTTTTTTTTTTCCTTTTCTAAAGACATTTTTCACCCAGATCAATGACTGGTGATTATCCAGTCTAAATCAGGATCCTATTATCTGAGGGAAAGGAGATTCTTTTGACTACTGCTGAAATGTATGTAATAATAATAGCCGTAGAGAGGAGTGAAATATAGCGTGAGCATCCTCTGTGTGTCCCTTTAATTAGAAACCATGCAGAGTTTGAAATCCGAGGTACTTCCAAACATGTGTGGTGTTCATTTTAATCATTCCTCAGAGTGCAGGAAGAAGCATCAATTAAATTCAGCATGAGAGAAACTCCGGAGAGTGGGTGCAGGAAATTATTTTTTTTAAAGTAGGATGATGATGATGATGATGAAGATGATTCACAGGGACAGCACTTTGAAAGCATTAACCTGAAAAGGCACCAAGGAACTCCATAGTATGTCAGCAAGCAGCCAAAGCGCCAAAAGATCCTTAAGGCATCACTTTGACCCATATTCTGTAGATAATCAACTTTCCTCTCCCCAAAGGGGATTCAGGAGAATGACATAAAAGCGTGATTTGCATTATGAAGCCTTGTCTCTTCCTTGATGTTTTCCTTGTCTGCACCAACTACTGTTGCTTCCTAACATCAAAACGCACAGAGGTTTGCTCCAGCTGGGGGAAAACCTGAACTGCTCCTAATGGGAGCCAAGCATGGTGACAGGAGGGACCTTTCCCACTGCAGAGGAGACAAGGACACATGAGATGCTCTTTGACCTCCTTGGTACAGCGAGGCCACGGGATGCGCAGGGCAGCCCTCTCCTTAGAGCCTGAGCTGATTAAAGCCCTTCTGGCAGTCAGCTGGCTACCGGGTGGGAAGGTGCCAGCATGTCCTGTCAGCGGGACAGAGGCTTGAAAGTGATCCCTAATTACCTTTGTGAAGAGAGCGCGTGTCAGTAAATTGTAGCTCATTTTGGGGCAAGGGACTAGGATGGGAGGACAAAGCAGAAGCAGGGCGTGAGCAGGCAGGGAGCCTGCAGTCCTGCCAAGGAGAGGGCAGGGATCCCTGAAAATAAGGTCCCCTTTTGGAGAAAATAACAACCACAGGGGCACTTTCGATAAACAGAGCTGAAACGCTGTGATTTAAAAAGCATGGATTTTTCATTTTTAGTGGATACCAGATATTTTAATATTACTAACTGTGGCAATTGTGGGGGAAATAATCTTTCTAAGTTCCTGGCAAGTAGGTCAACGCGTTCATTACTTCAGACAACATAAGCTTGGAGACCACCAGTGTGCTCTCACTTGAAAAGGTCCCCAACAGCGAAGGGACAGGGAGGCTGCTTACACCACGCAGATGTGGATGAGCTAACTCCTCTCACGCTGACATTTTGAGCCAAGAATATTTCAACGTTAGCATCTCCTAATGCAATTTCATCTCGCTGGCTATAAAGCCAGTCCTGGTGCAAAAGAAACCTCTGTGATTTCCATGTAACGGTGAGAAAAGAGCCATAGCCGTTTTTGTGTAACAGGATTTGTGTGGGCTGTTGGTAAGGGCATGCTGCTGATAAATAGGGTTCAGTTGTAAATATTCTCTAGTGACATGGGAATTTATCCACCTATTGAAGTTTACAACTGAGCTACCAAGGAAACATGTTCTTTAGCTCCACTGTGTATGCAGCCCACGGTGCATCTATCAAATGCCCTGTCAGTCCAGGAAAGGCACAGTTCAGGTAATATAGTATTTATGAAACTGTTAATACCACCTCCGAAGGTTCTCACAGAGTATGCTTTCTAAAGCTGCCCTATGAAATCTTTGGACAAGGGGAAAGCAGAGGATGTATTTTCAGTTTTATAGTGCAGGGCTCTGCTCTGTGGTCACATACAGTGAGGAAGTGAGAGCAGCAAGGAAGACACAATAGAAAGAGGTACTTCCTAGGCACCACACTTATTTATCACAAAGCGTACAGTAAAAGTAGTGTAAGTGAATTGAACGCTATCTTTTGCAGAAGTGTTAGGGTTTAAACAGGAATTACAGATCCTCCTCTTCATCTGAAATTAAGGCTGCCTCGTCATCCTTCACCCATTCACCTGTTGCAGTTTACAAGCCATCCTGCCACCACCACTGTTAGACAGGCAGGCTCTTTGGGTGGGCACTTTTTCATCCCATTCCCATATCAGAGGGTCTTCAGGGTAAACTGCGTTCTACTGCCTCTCCCATACTCCCTGGAAGCCCTGGCAGTGGCCCTGCTCCCTCCCCTGTAAAACTGTCCCTGTTTCACCCTTCAAACCTTGCAATACTCTGAGACCCTTAGAGACTCCTCAGCTCCTCAGCAAATGCAGGTTTCTGTATAGAGAAATTATGGTCCTTGAACAACCCTATGTCACCTCATAAAGAAAAGAAAAAAACTTCCCTAATTTTTAAAGTTTTCTGGGTTGTTTTGTTTGGGTGCTGGTGCCTGTGAGCTGAGGCTGTGAAAGTGTCTTGTGTTGTTTCAGCTGCTGATTTTCTTGATTCTTGGTGATTGAAATGATGGGAGAAGCTCTTGCGCAGCCTTTAAGTTAACATTTGCATGAATGGAGCAAGGAAGAGAGGAGCAAGATTTTCCTGGTGTGCATTTATTTATGTTTAAAAAAAAAAAGTCTCCTCTCCACCCAGCAATCCCGGCAAGATTCGCCGGAGTGGGGCTCCCTCTGTTGAGCTCTGGGAGCTTCGCCAGATGGTAAATACAGCTGTCCGTTCCATTTTTGGGGCAGCTTCATCTCCAGGCCATTCCTTATCCCTCTGCCCTCCCTTGTGGCCCACTTGAGAGAGAAAAAATTGTAATGAAAATGTGCCGGCAAAGCAGGGTCTGGGAATGGGACCTCCAAGCTGTGACCTGCCTGATGTTTGCCAGGAGGAAACCCAGCTCTGATGAGTTGTAGCAGGACTGGACCACAAAGTCATTTTCTGGGGCAGAGGTGGGAGAGGGTTTCTGCTAAGGAAACACTTGAGTCACAAGGCAGGGAGCCAAGAAGAAAGATGTGGAAAGGCTGGAAAGAAAACCAGAGGTATCGGGCAGGGTGGCAAAGTTACAAAGGCACCACTGGAAAATGTAAGCTGGCTGCTGCTTTGTTAGCTTCGACCAGGAAAGATCAAATGAACCAGTTACAGCACAGATTCACGCTATGGGCTTTTATGCAGTATTTTCTAGTATTTTCCTCAAAATGTTATTTTTTTCTTGCCGTGACCTGCAGCATAAAGATTTGTATAAAACTGCAGGGCTGTAAATGCTGCCGTTGTGGAGGTGAATGAGCCTGAAAAAACATAAGGCTCTCAAAATGAGCTCCTTTCTTTCACCAAAAAATGAGCAAGGACTAGGTTCTGGCAGGCAGCTGGGAAAACCAGGTCGTGGTCCTGACTGAAGCAGTGTCGTCTGGGGGGTAATCAGTGAGAGATTTCATGTTTATTTAAAGGATTTAGGACACACTTTGAATGGAGAATACAGGGCAACCTTAAATATATAACTGCCACAGTGCTTTGGATATGAGGTTTTGTTTTGTGTTTCTCTGTAGCCTCGAGGGAGCTCCTATTTGTTTTATATGTCTCTATTCGTGGCTCTGGCAGGCTAAATGTAGCCAACTTTGCTGTCTTTCCTCCTTGAACTGCTCAAGTAGCACATTGCAGTGAGATTGCCTATTTAAGTTGCTGTAGTGGATTTTTTTCCTGTTATTTGTTTTCTCCTGTGTAAAACCACCACCAGCTCGGGAAGCCCTCGCTCGGGATGTGCTTGGTGGCCCCTGCCTTTGCAAGGCAGCCAATTAAGGCGTATTTTGTCTGGTGGTTTCTCGTGAAGCCACACTGCACACTTGGGTTAGAAGTCCTCTCAGCTATGGGTTGGGATTTTTTGTCAACCAGTTTCTGTTCTGAAATGTCTGTGTGCAGCACTTGGGCCTTTCACCAGGACCCCTGCACAGGATTATAAGGGTAAGATTTGGCCCTTAGGATTCGGTGACTGTTTTCTGCCTGAAAGGTGAAGGACAGACAGATTCTCAGAGCAAATGTAGCCTTTGTAAAGGCTATGGCCAGCACATGAAAGATCACTAAATATTTTCCTTGGTAGAGGCTGCCAGCCATTAATCTTTTTTTTCAGAGATTATTTGTAAGATAAACCTCTATATTGTGTAGGAATTTTCTATACGTCCGCGCTGCTTCATCAAGATTAACTGGATTAAAGCGGTTTAACTGAAACCAGAATTTGACCTACAATGCCAGAAGTGTGTTGACAGTACCACTTATTAAAGAGCAGAGAGTCTGAAAGCCTTTGGTTTTTTGCATAACATGAGAGACTTTGTGCTGACACGGTTAAACAGCTGTCTGGTGTTACCCACTGATTCTCCAGGCAGCAATAGCTGTGAATTCACTGCTAGAAATCCAGCCTGACCCTGAAAATCACGCGTTGTTTAATAGGAGTGCATGGTTTGAAAACACTTTGCTTTAAACAATACATTACTAGGAAAAAGAGATCTCTGAATGTATAAATATTGATAGATCCTGAGTGATGGGCTGAAGCAGCAAGAGATGTGCAGAAGGTGTGAAGCTATTTTAGCTGCGATTACAAGATCAGATAACCTCAGCATGGGACAGTCTTGGATTCATGTTTTTAAACTTTCCAAGAGAAGCAGTGTTGGACTTTAAAACCGAGCTCTTATTTTGGTAAAGCAGAGAATCCCAGACATACCTGTGTGACAAGCTGTGCAGTGGAAAGCCTGCTGTTCCTTTCTCAGTTGTGCTGCAGGCATCAACTGCATTTGCCAAGGGAAAGTTTGAAACATTCTTTAATCGTGGTGTGTACAAAGATGGACGTTATAAGATAAATTGCAAGTAGGCCCTGTTTGCCGTATGAACTACAAAATAACCTTGGGAGATGCTGTTCTCTTTAAAGAGCAGCTTGTGCTCCATTCACCCATTGCTGAACATTAACAGCTTCCTTTGCTGTTCTGGGGTGCTGAACATCATCGTTCCCCATTCTTTTGGGGAGCAAGGCCGACACGCTAGAAGGATGCTGTACCTGCTTGCCTTTGTTTTGTCTCATCTGCTGAGTGATTCCCATGGTGTCTTCATGCTAATTGCCAAAGCCACTTCTGGAAATGGCAGATAGGCTCCTAAGCTGTTTGGGCACTTCCTCTCCATGTATAAAGATCACTTCTTAGGAACACATAAAGGTTTTCCCAAGATCTCCTAGCACCTCAAAGTGGTTTTGGAGAAGGATTTCACTTGCTCAATTGTGTATTGTCTGCACGTGTCCTCAGGTGCCACAAGGACCACAGCTTTGATCAGAGCCTAACCACCATATCCTAGTCCTTAATTAAATAAAACAGTAGAGCTTTAGTTAAGAAATTTTATTTTTCTTATGATTAATTACTACTTATATGGCACTATAAATAAGCATGACATTTCCAGGGTATATAAAGGATTACATTCAGTTGTTATTCTTCATGGTGCTAAGTGCTGTTTTTATTGTTGGCGTAACTACTTCTATTCTCAAAGTTGGTTTCAAAAAGGTTGTCCTGCAAACTGTGATTTTTCAGGCTTTTACTGATGGTTCACTCAGAGCTGACTGATAGTATGTTGCTGGTTTTTTGTATTTGCTACTTTGTGCAAAATTAGATTATCTTCGAATTATTTTCCTGTTATTAGCTTTCTGTGGAAGCAAATGCTGCAGTGTCACTGCCGTGATCTGTTAGGCCAGGTGACCCGGGGGTGATAGTTATTCTGAATGGCTGTACGTAAGATGAACCATCTTACACAGAAGACAAACCCCTTTTCAAGAGATTTTGCTGTGAGATATAATGATGATTTATGATCTGTCCTCCTGAAAGTTCCTCTTGAGGACATCTGCAGGTCACAGATCTTTTGGTGGCACACATTTGTTACAACTGCACTGGTTAAAGTCTGCCCCAGCCCCGTGTTTCTTCAGCTCATTGCATGTGCAAGTGCTGTCTCTTGCTTCCTAGGGCTGAGAGCTGCTTTAAGCGCCATTATTGATTTAGCGAAATGTGTCGCTCTTGAAAGATGTTAAACGGAGAGCAGCTGTAGAGATGACGGGTTAAGGCTCAGGAGAGAGGTGTGACAGACAGGACAGGTCTACAGGGTGAAGGCGAAGAGTGAGGGAGCAGTGCACAGCCCCTGCTGCCCTTCACGCCATGGCAGACAAGGATCTCATTGCCACCACAACTGAGTTACTTGTGCTTACCACTGACTACTCTGAACGTGACACCACCTCCAGCTTTTTTGTCCCAAAGGGAACCGAGCAGGCATTTCACACTGATGGTATAAGCTGCTCTCGGCTGATTTGAATGGGTGCTTTCAGTGCCAAGATTCGAGTGCTAGCTGTCTCCTCCTCAGCAGTCCTGCTGATGGAGGCTCCACCATGTCCTCTCCAGCACAGCTGCTGCCATTTCTGCAAAGCTGTTATGGTGGCTGGAAACCGTGCTGAAGTGGCACCCAGCCTGCTCGTGGGGAACTTCCCACGAGTTGGAAGACATAAATGCAGTCCTATGAGTCGCCACTGAATCTTTGCTTGTGCAGACTGAGAGATCTGCGTGATGCTTCAGAGTAATGAAGCAAAAAATTAACAGTATTTGTTTTAATTATTATTTATGCCTTATGGTTGTGGTTTGTGCTTAATTATAGTTTACTACTGAGATGTGAGTGCTTTTCATGACTTTTTCCTTTCTGTGTCTTTTCTTCTTTATTGACTTTTAATTTGCTTTGGATGTTTACACTTGGTGGTACTTCAAGGAGATAAATGTGTATTTATTCATTCAGAGGAACAGGCTCTTCAGATGTGTATCTGGAGGATGAGGGATATGGAGATGTTGCAGAAATGTGAAAAACTGCAACAACCAACATGCCAGTATGTTTTGCTAAAATGATTTAAGTACAATATAAGGAAAAAAAAATTATTGTCCTTAGTAGTGCTCTTATAGAGTTGTTCCAGCAGCCAGTTGACTTCATCCAT
>NW_010196085.1:150576-173889 GCF_000695765.1 Mesitornis unicolor
GCTCTGACTATGAACAAGACCCATGAAGGAGAAGAAAGGAGAAGTTAAACACTCCTCCACCTGTTGCATTTCCCTGATTCTTTCATCCCTTCATCTCCCCTAAACAGGGGTCAGGTGAAGGTGCTGTCCCACAGGGTGGGCAGTGTCCCACCTGCCTCTCGCAGGGGATTCCTGCATGCAGGGGTAGCACTTGCAGCAAAGAGGCTGAGGTTTCCCTTCTTTGCACAGCTTGAGCTGCACAAGGCAAGAGCTTGGGTGAGGGAAGTTATCGTCCTGCAGTAACGTGGCTTTCACAGGGCAGAAAAACAGTCTTCTGCTCTGCTGTTGCAGGGAGGAGCTGGAGCTGGAGCTTCAAGAGGTTTCTTGGGTTTCAGGAATCAGAACACAAACTTGGTTTGAGCAAAGGGTTGGATCATAGTGCTTCTGTCTGGGTATAGTAGCTGTGTATTTTATTTTTGAGTTCTTATATAATGCAGTGTGCTGATATCAAGGAATGGTCTTGGACTTTCCTCCTGTGTGTTTGTGAGCCAGCAAATCTGACCAGACTGATAATTTTGGCCAGCCTTCCTAGTGTTGCACAGACACAGAAACTGAAGGGATACTCATCATGGACATCCGGGCTCTGTTCACTCTCTCAGGAAAAACTGGTTGCACGGGGAAGCTTTTCCCTTCCCAAACAGTATGAAGTAGGCAAAGCATATTTTGTGGGCATCCACACTGTACTTTGGGCAGGTGTCAGGCTTTTTTCTAAGTAGTGACCTTCTCCACCGAGCACCTCTGTGAGCTGGCAGGCTTTGATCCATGTTGGAGCTTGCCACTGTAACTTTTGAAAACTTAAAACGTATTCTACCTGTGCAGCTCACGCTCTATGAAGCTTTCCACTGGGAGAATTTATTGGAAACAAGCCTGTTTGCTTTTTTCCCCCCTCCCTTTGTTCTTCAGGATGCGTAATGAAAAATTCTCCAGCGTTGCCATTTAATTGCTTCATGGCTGTTGTTTGTCAATTTGCCAGCAGGTTTCTGCTTAACTGCTGCCATTTGACATTGCTGAAACACAAATGCAGAATGATTGAGTTGCCAACATATCATTAAGTCTTCTGCAAGGGGGATTTTCAGCATATTAACGCTTCAGGCTTTTACGTCAGTATTGATTGCTGAAATAGAAAAGAAACCTTTGGCAGTATTCAGCATTGTGCCAACGCACACTTACTGGCAGGAAAAAGAAGCTGCCCATTGCCATTGGCTGTGACTGCATCCCTTCCTTCCTTCCTTCCTTTCTTTCTTGTATTCTTTATTTCTATACACACCCATACAGAGTTTTGAAATTTAATACATATCATAGCTGAATTCCAGTTTACCTAACAGTAAATCAACAGGGCAAATTGATTTTTTGATACAGTCAGATGCAGAGGCTATTTAATTTTGCGGCTGCCTGCATTATGCCTGTCCAGATTTCACGGCAGCTGGGGAGGGAGTGATGGCAACCGTCCCTCAGAGCAGGAGTGCAGGTCAAGGGCAGACTTGGGGGAGATAGTGGAGTGGTGGTCTCCACCGTGCTCCTTGTGGGGCAGCCAGGTTGTCCCCGTGTTAGTCCCCAGAGGCAGGGGTGGCCATTGTGGAGCCGGGTGCCACGGGTAGAGGAGCAGCACGATGCTGCTGGGGCCAGGCTGCAAAAGGGAGGTTTACCTCCTGGGACATAGTGCTGCAGAAGACCCCGAGATGGGACCCCATGACTGAGACACAGAGGATTAAGTGGATGGTGGGGGGTAGTGGGAGGCAGCTTGATGGTGTCCGCCGGCTGTTGATGCAGTGGTGTCCAGGTGCATGAGCATCTGAGGAGGGGTTTGCTTTTCTGAAGCAGGAAGCAAGACGAAGGTGTGAGCCCTCCTGCAGTTGCTGGAGGAACATCTCTATGTACTTATCACTGCCCTATACCAAAACCATTGCCTGCCTCTGCTTTTTGTTAGTCTGATCCCTTAGATGACACTTTGCAGCCAGCTTTAGATTGGAAGATATTGTAAGAAGGACCACCTGGGCATGCTGAAGGTTATGATGTCTCACTAAAATAGGGAAATACGACAGGGTGTGGGGCAGAGATATTGAACAGAAAATGGGGAAGGACATGTTCCTGGACAGGGCGGAGGAGATTTTCCCTTGATTTGGAGGTCAGTCCTGGCTGATCCTCTTCCCTTTGAATTGGGAATGTCAAGTGAAGAATGGAGGAGTGATTATGTCAAAATTGCTCTGCACAAAGATTTGGCAAAGAGGGAACTAATCACAGTATCATAGGAAGATTTCTAGGAGTGACCTAACTGTTGATGGGGAGTGACGTTACAGCTAGCGAACAGCAGCAGTGACCATTTCTCTTCTATTTCTGAAATCTGCTTAATGCTCCCTTCTTTCAGGTGTAGTTAAGGGGAGCTTTCCGAATTTGATTTGCTTCTCACTTGTGGATTAACAAAAAGTAGGAACAATAATGGCAAACGTGCCAAAATCTGCTTCTTAGGGACCAGGATTCATTAATATAATGACCACTGAAAGTCCACTAAAGCTGGATCTTTTGACCAGAAAATATCAGCAAGAAAGCTTCAAAAGCTTATTTGGGGTTTGTTTTGGTTACTGTGATATTGAATTTCTCTCTTTGGTCAATTGGATCAAACACTTAGAGCTTTAGAAAGGGAAAAGTAGCTTTATTTGAAAAGGGTTAGAGGACTCCATCATTTCTTTACCTCTGCCTGGTCCACAGTAAGTACAAGCTTTAGCTGGCATGCTTAAATCAAAATGGGTACTTCTGGCCTTACAGAAAGGCTGGGGATTGTCTCAATTACAGCAATTTTTCAATAGGAGGCTGTCTTTTTCACTAAACAACATGTTCGTATTAAAAAATGTCTCTACAGATTTTTTTATTTGAAAGCTATGGCTCAGACTTAGAAAAGCTGTAGCTGATAATTGAAACATTTTATTCTGGAAGCACCTTCCCACTGGCAGCTGTAGTTTAAGTATCTTAAATACAGATCTTCTCTGTGGAGGACAGTCCCCATATGACATTGTCTATAAGCCCATGAAAGAGAACAGGAGCACAAGCACCTAAACTGCAGATTCCCTGGTGTACAACAGTAGGGTCTCCAAATAAAATAACGTCAGACTTGAAATTGAAATTTTTGTCTTGCAGTTTGTTTGTTTTGCTTAAAAGTCAGCATTTTCATCAGATGAAGGTATAAACAGGCACCTGAATCTTCTAGCCAGCTCAATTAATTAGCAATAAAAGCCCAGCATGTGTTGCATAAGAATTTCATTGTTGATGTGTGAGACTGAATAAAAACCAGTTTCTCTTTCTGCAGCTCTGGGGGCTGTTGACTTTTTACACAGTAAAATGAGGCTTGGGAAGAGAAAGGGGTTAAACAGTGAAGGAAGTGATCTGACCTTGAACTGCCACAAAGATCTTGGGAATAGGAAGGCCCTGTCTAGGGTAAGTGATACCGGGCGTGCTTTCCAGGCGTGTGCCTGGATCAGCAGTGGTTCAGTGCGCACCTGGCAGAAGTCTTGCTCGGTGCTTGATAAATTGTCTTCTCCCAGCATGAGTTAAAGTAATGAATCTTTTATTTCTAAATTACTACAGGGCTCCATAGTATTTCAGCTTTTTATTTTTTTTCCTAGTTTCAGATAGGTAATGCGATCCACACCTTACCTAAGGAGTTTGATGGTATCGCATGCTTAATCTTTAAAATGCTGGGGAGGGGGACAAAGCTTTGTTGTCAAGGGAAATAACCATCCTGGCAGAGAGAAAAGTACCAGTAGGATGCTGCCACTGATTTGGCAGGGACTGTTTGATGCATGCTTTGTTAGCTGGGTGTTGATTTTCTTTTCTGTTTTTATGCTTTTTTAATTACATTTGAAGGTGCTTCCAAAATACTGGTCTTTAACTGAGTGCCTTCATTTAGATACAGCAAAATCCAAAAGAATACAGAGAAAAAAGAGGAACTGTACATTAGTAATGAGAAAACCAAGAGCTAGGGACACATCTGAATGAAATTAAATCCCCGGCCAGACAACATGGGTATTGCTCTGTGGGGCTGTGCCTGTTTGACTGCTGCCTCCACTGCGTGCTGTAGGCAAGCAGATCTGTTGCTCATGCTTTCCAAGACCTGCTCAGCTCCTTAAAGCCCTTCCTAATAAAATGAGTAAGTTAACGCCTGTGTGTGAAAGTGCACTCAAGAAACTTACTTTTTGAACAGCATGGTACCTGCCTGCTGCAGTGACCATCTGGTGCCCAGAGGCAGCCAGAGGAGGCCGGGCTGGCAGACAGTGCAGGCCGCACAGGCCGCGGGCTGTTGCTTCTCCTCCTGCCGAAAGATGCAGGTGTAAGAGCATAAAACCTGCCCTGCCAGAGTGGATTCATGTAGTACACCCGTCGGGATGGAAAAATGCCTCTGCTCGTTGCTTTAACAAATACCGTAAAAACTCATCCCAGCATCTCATTTTCTGGCTGTGGTAGGGAAATGCAGTGTTTCTGTCAGGCCACTCCACCTTCTCCAAGCAGAAACCATCAAAGTGCTGTTCTTATGCACAGGAATCTCATCCAGACGTACAGGCATAAGAAGCACCCTGGGGAATACCAGGGTATTTTATTAATAATACCTTTACTTTCTCATTGGCCCTATAGGACACCCCATTGACAGCCAGTATACAGACTACTCATAGGCATATAGATGCAACAAAACCCAGATATATTTATATTTTTATAAATATAAAATTTATAGTTATATTTTTATCAATATTTCTCTGAAAAAAAGGCTCTTACGAAAGGTTGACTTTACAGGACGCCTTTAACATCCTCTGTGGTACATGCTGCTCTCCTCTGTGGTACATGCTGCTCCGTATTTGAGCTGAGGCTAGCAAGCTCAAGCTAACTAAAATAAAAAATGGCACAGGACAATGCAGCGATACAACTTTTCTCTCCCAGTATGGGTTAAAGAGCTATTGTAGGGCCAAAGCAGCAGGCAGTTGTGTTCAACACAGCTACCCCCTGCTCTGTGGGATTCAGCAAGAAGGGGAGCAAGGATCCAGGGAGGGCAAGGGCTGAATGAACCAATACTTCTACCAAAAAATTGTCCATGCAGTCGCAGCCTGGGTGAGGCAATCTCACACCAGACCAAAGTAAACTCTGGGAAGAATTCTTACAGTCAAGTAGTTTCCATCAAATAGGTTTCTCTTTTGTATCACATCACACTAATAATTTTTTAGGCTTTTTTGCTCTTTGTGCTGTTTTGTAGGGGTTTTTTTAAATTTGTTTCCTTTAATGAGAGTGAAAGCCTCAGAGCTCTTTTTAGTTCTAAAAGAAACATTTGAGGCATTCTGCCTATTTGGCTTTTCCATAGGGACATTAATTCATAAGCAGCAAAGAATATTACAACTGTTTACAGTAGCCCTCAGTGATCAGTGTGTGAGACTGGGATTTTGAAAGAAGAGTATTTGGTTCCAGAATCAAAATCTAAACTAAAAGCTTCAAACTCAAAAATGTTTGGAGTTGCTCAAACAAACACAATGAAAAATTTTCAACTTGCCAACTTTCAGAACCATGTGAATCTTCAAGCTTGTTTTGTTTTGTTTATCTTCTGAGCCTCAGAAAGCAAAGCAGCCCTGGAGGTCAAAATGTCTAATATTTTACCTTTAGACATGTCAAGTATTACTTGCTTAAACATGTAGTCCTGCTTATGTAGGATATTTTACAAATTAACAGATGCTGCTTGAAGGTGTAAGAGGTGCCGTGGGTTTCAGCTGAGCTTCAAGAGAACTGCAGTGCCTCTGATGTAACACATTACTTTGTCAGTCTTACCATCATGTGCTTTATAGTTTTCCTGTAAGATCCAGGGTATAGCATTATGTAGCAGCCAGCTGCAGTTCGTTAGGTAGTTTAGTCATGGATGATCGGTTTCGCTCTAGCTGAGAGTGACTTTAAGAAGGAAATCGGTGCTGGCTCCAGTTTGCTTAAAAGTGTTGCATATTTTGTTTCCCCAGAGTGTTTCTCAGCTTCCCTATGGCAAAGCTCTCTACACGTATGAGGGAAAAGAGCCTGGTGACCTCAAGTTTAACAAGGGGGACATCATCATACTGCGGCGAAAGGTGGATGAGAACTGGTACCATGGGGAGCTCAATGGGAATCATGGCTTCTTCCCCGCCAGCTACATCCAGTGTATCAAGCCTCTCCCGCAAGCTCCACCTCAGGGCAAAGCACTTTACGACTTCGAAATAAAGGATAAAGATCAAGACAAGGATTGCCTGACCTTCACCAAGGTAGGGGAATAGGTTTCTTTAAAAAAAAAAGTTCAGAAAGCTGCGCTTGTGGGTTCTGATGGGGTGTTTGAGATGCTGGCAGCCAAGCCTGGAGCATGGTGTTTCTGGGACTGCTGGGAATCTTGCCTGGCCTCCCTGGGCAGCTCTGCCCAGAGATCCCCTGCAGTCTGTTTGTTTCTTTCAACTGGTTTCTTGAATGAGAAGATTAAAGCCCTTTAGCTCAGGCAGCCTAGTGGGGACAGGCTGACAAAGTTGAATTATGTTTATTGAGTGGGAAGTCCCCTCATATAATGTGCTGAAGGACATTGACTTCTCCCAACTTGCAAATCCCCCTCCCTATGGAGGCAGAGCCTGCTTGGTGACCCTGCAATGTCCTGCACACTAGCTCTGCTGCAGGCCTGGGTGGATGTAAAGCCTTCCCCTGGGGCAAGCCCCATGTTGGCATGGTTGGGGGATTCCTCCTGTTTTGTCTGAAGGCAGTGAGATAGCTCGTACCACATACAGCAAGGTTGGTATAAAGCCAGTGAAACTCGATGACTGGCTGCACACTTTGTGAGAACATTTTTCTGTCTAAAAAGCATACATTTCATCTGCATGGAAATGTTCTGCAAGAACGACTCAATTTCAGAAAAAACTCTAATGGAAACGTGTCTTTTAATGTTCCTGATTGAATCAGATGTTCCAGTGTTTTAACGTGCCATTCAGCTTCAAGATGTATATTGCATTATACCATATACCAATTAGCAGTTGAAATACACTATCATCATGTATCACAGTATTTCCTATTTTAAGAACATAAAGACATTAAAAAGCAGACATTTAAAAAACAGTCTTTGTTTTCTTAAAACCAAAATGTCTAATAAATTCCATGTAGAATGAGGGAAAACTGAGATACTGTAATTTCCTTTGGATTTAAAATATCAGCTTTTCCCTTTCTCCCCCACCTCCCCACCTGCTATCTGTCTTCCCCTCCCCTCCCTAGTAATCTGTGTTGACCTTAAATGGGCTTCATGGATATCAAGAAACCCACAATAAAATAATGCATATCCTCTAATGTTAATTTATAGCTCTGAATAGCAGGGAGAACCTGTTCATTGTAATTTTCTGTTTTATTTCAACTCTCTGTGGTTGTTACAGTATCACATAAAGCAATAACAGTTATGTTGGAAATGAATATAGATGATAAAAATATCCTTCACTAGGATTTTACTGACCTCCTCTTTTGAGGCTACTTATTATAGCTGAATGAATTATTTGCAGCATGTAATTTTCTCACCAACCGTAACATCTTTTTCACTTGTGCAACGTTTCTCAGCAGAACGCAATTTCCTAGAATGTATACTTTCTCATTTATTTAACAAAAGATTTGCAAGCACTTTTGCTCCATAGCAAACGAAGTGTTTGATTGCAAACACTGCAGACCCTGCAACTACACAGGCTCCCTGGAGCTGTGAATCCCTGCGAGAAAGTGGGCTGCTTAGCGAGAAGCAGCAGCTAGGCACTACAGAAAGTTAGCCAGAACTTACTTTTGAGATCCTATCAATAAATATATATTTGCTGGCACATTGTTTTCCTCGCTGCTTGCCTAGAGGTACAACAGTGGCTTCTCTGAGGAGCAATCTTCCTTGTCAGCTTAAGGTATTCATTGCTTGCTCAATCTAAGAAACTTAACAGGTATGGCAGGCAGTTGTGGTCTTTTTTGCTAGAGCAGGTCCTTTCCTAGACACTTTTGTATTTGATATATTTGGTGCCGTATATTAGTCTATCTCCTTCACAATATCTGTCTTTGTATACTCGTAGTTCTCATTTTCTTGGCTGTCCAATGTCATTGTCACATGGAGCATTTCTTCCTGCAGTATAGCTCTATTCTCAGTCCCTCAGTTTTCCTTTTTTCACCCCTTGTGTTACTGTCTGCATCCTTTTATCCCTGATGACTGTATTTTCCCTGAGGGGGTTTGATTTCTCTCCTACTGCTATTTTCTTTAGCTCCTTCCACTACACACACTATCACCTGGTAACTGTTTTTTATGTCTTGCCTATTGTTCTCCCTGACAGTGAATAATCTATTTTTCATCTCGGGACTTTACTGTCATGTTTTCATCAGTTTTCTCAATGCTAATTTTAGCTGTCACCTGCGCTGATAAAGGTTCCTGTTTAGCCCAGATTTTTAGATCATCTGCTGATACAGTCAGTTCCTCTGCACAGTCACGAGCACTGCATTGCTGTAGATGTGATTTGTCACTCAGAGCAATATTCGTCATCTGAATGTCTCAGTTTGTGTTTGAAGGTCCTGGACTTGATCTCAATTTCATTTACACTGTTTGTTCTTTCCTCAGGTAGAGGGGTTGCACTGCCATACTGTTTATACAATCTAGTGTAACCTGTTTTTGTCCCGCAACACATTTAATGCTGTCAGACACTTGTAATTGGATTTTACTTATAATCATATAGTAAAGAAAAGTTGTCCTCTGGAGAGAGATTGCAAGAAGAGAACTCAAACATAGGGATCTCCTGTATCATTATGTTTTGTTGCTCTTTCACTGGACTTTGCTTTTTCCCCTCCCCTTTGTTATGATACAACCAGAATATCTGTCTGTGCAGTAAAAGAAAACAAAGAAAGGATATTTGGGGTTTCCTGTCACTGTTTGTTTTTTTTTTCAAAATTAAAATGTCCTGTTGTTCCAGAGATGGATTGCAAGGAAATGAAGCCTGCTTTATGCTGATCTTCATGACCAGTGCTGCAGAGGGCTTCTGCCATTTGCCCATTTTCATCTCCTGTAGACACAACACTCTCCAGATAAAAGGGCAAAGATTAATCAAATGTAATCATTTTTGTATGTGTAAGTGTAAGACTGTAAGGGATAGAGAATGCTCTGTCTTGAGTACCTGGTGCAACAAACAAGGCTCCAAGCTATCATTGTCCCACACCATGCAGACTGGTCCCAAAGTAGCCAGATGTACAGGCATAGGTGCCTGCCACTGTCCCCTCCTCTGCAGTGGTTACAAGTCAAAACATCCCAGGTCTGTGATTTAATGTATTTTTCCACAGCATTTGGCAGTGATCAGCCAAATCAGTTGGTCAGCAGTTGTTTTGCTCTCTGTAACAACAGGTTCCAGCCTTGTGTCAGCTTTGCCCCAGTTTAACTCCAGCAGTTTCAGACATGTTCCTCCCGCTGTTCCCTAGCTGGGCTGCAGTCAGTGTGTGGCATACAGAGTCTCATTGTATGCCCTTGGGATGCTCTAATTTAACTCAGCTTTATAATGACTCTGTATGTGATACCCCGGTATGAGCTTGGGCTCCTGTTGTCTCTGTTTTTAAAAAATAACCCATCCTCCCTTGGGCTACAGGCTCTTTGGTGCAAGCCATGTGCAAGGAGACTCTACTCTTCGCCATAGTGGTGCAAATCTGGAGTAATTGCATTATTGTTTGTTTGTGTAGTTACTCCAGCCTTAGACTGAGTCCACATTCAGCCCACAGTTTTGTTTTGGTATTGGACCACTCTTTGCATGCATGAGTTCATGTGGCCTTTTGAAAGCTGTGTCCCAGTGGTAGATGAGTCTCAAGCCTGTCAAGGTAGCATCAACTGTTTCCCAGGCTTTATTGCTCAGCACATTTTTAACCACATCAACTATTTCCTTCATTTTTCCAACACTTTCCTTCCCAGCCCACAGCAGCATTTAACAAATGCTGTGCCAGTCATGGAGCCATCACATCCAAAACCAGTTCCTGGCTGCAGAACAGTGTCCCACCCTCTTAGTGCTCAATCCCAGCAGCATTTGGTGCTCTCAGAGGGACAGTCGACTGGCGGTCACTGGTGATTGGAATGTTCGTGCCAGCTGGCAAGTGTTGTTGGGCGCACCAAGCAGAGTGCAGTGCCATCCGTCCATCACTGAGATCTCCCCAGTGCTCTGGATGGAGTGGTTATCTCTGCAGAATAGCAGGCACATCTGCTCTGTATTGCTTCATTAATGGCAGTTAATGACGAGAGTGAAAATCGGGCCGTGAATCATGACTGTTATTGGACACAATTTTGTGCTGTTTTCTCTGCAAAGGGGTTCATTTCGCCATCAATCAGATTGCTTTTTAAGTGATGTATCTTTGACTTACTTTCTGATAACGGTTATAAGCTGGAACTGCAAAACCCATGTGCCTATCGCAAGGCTGCTCTGTTCTGATGAATAGAGAGAGATTCGAGCAAGTAGGAGAGAGCAAATAATTAGAGACTTTAGCAACAGGCAAAAAAAGAGCACGAGGTATCTTTGTCAAACTACAATGGATACCATTGGCTTTTGAAATTAGTTTTGAGCCTTGGATTCCTTTATGCTGCCTGGAAATCAATTTAGTACATGTGAAATAGTGAAGTTCAGAAAGTTGAAGTGGTATACCAAGAGATCTGTGGCTCTTTACTATTCATGATCCTTTTGGGATCCTTTCTAGGAATTTATAAGTAGCACAGCTATCCAACTCATTTAAGGTTCAAATAAAATAAAATAGTTCGTGTTGAAGCTTTCACCAGTCCAGTGTATAAAATGATGTCGTGGTCTGTGAATTCAAGGAAACTTTATATTAATGAAGAATTTCAAAAGATGTTTTGGGATTTGCTGTAATTCCTGGAGATTTTCAACACCCTTCTGAAGACGAATTCTGTAATGGAAAGCATTCTCAAGGATTTACACTTCAGTCTCCCACAAAGATGCACATTTTGGATGTCAGCATATCTCGGGATGTGCAGCTATCTGATTTTCTCTTATATGAACACATTCAGCAGCCAGACTTGGCAGAGCTGCACTAAGATTGGTGTATGGAAATGCTTCCAGTTTTCCTAGAACCATGGAAGGTAAAGTTGGAAGGGATCTTCAAGGCCACCCATTCCCTGCCCCAACCTTGCAGCAGGATCAACCCAGGGTAAACCTTTCCTGCCAGGTGCCTGTCCAACCTGCTCCAGAGATGGATTGCACAGTACCTCTAACAAAATCTAGTTGAGTGCTTCTGGGGTTTTACAGTTGAAAAGCTTTTTCTTAATTTCTTATCTCTATGTGTGCACATATGTACATATATAGAAATACACTGATACATGCATATGTAAGCACATACACACATAAGATTTATGTATGCATACAAAAACATATAGTGAAAGTGTAGACCCATCCCACTTCAGGTTTTTAAAAAATCTTTTAAAAAATTAGCTGGACAAATATAGAAAGTAGGAACACTCATAGCAGGTTCTTGAAGTGATGCAGTCTTCTATTTTCCTAGTTTACCCCATTTACCTAGATTCTAAATTTATGATAATCGGTCTTTTGTAAGAGCATGTGGAAACTTTGCAGAAACGTATTACTGTCAGCTCTTTACACAGATCAAAAATGGTCCGTGCAGACAGGGCTTTGGAAGGGAATGCTATCTGTTTCTTCAGGAAATTAAATGCACAAATTCTTTTTGCATCCTTCCAGCTGTAATAAATAGCTGAAGGACTCAGTCTGTGGCTGTTTCTCTGAGCTTTCCCGTATTGGATAACTCAGATGAATAATTCAAAGGAAACATTTAAACTATTTTGAAGTGCACGTGTTCAAAATGCACATGTTCAAAAACTGCAAAGTACATCACATCACTGTTCTGGTCATTTCCTGTCAACATAAATCCACAGTCTGAACATCACGGATCAGGAATTTGTGGGGTTTTATTCTATGTGAGAAGTATTTGCAAAGAACAGCTCCTCTCGCCTGAACAGTTGACATGGGTAGCTTGTTACACAGAGGATGACAGACCATATGTAATCCTTATTTTCCTAGAGTGAGTGGTGGAAATAAAGTGCGAAAGGCAGGGAACTCTGCCTCAGCTTTCTGGAGGAAGATGTTTTCTTCTTTTTTTATACATTTCTGCACAAGAACGGAGGAAAGTTGCAAGCCATGAAAGAATGACTGACATCTCAGTGAACTTCACTTTGGAGTTTGTCCCAGCCCACTCCTTTCCTCTGGCCATAGGAGATCTGAGCGTCCAGGTGGTGCCCTGCAGAGAGAGCTGCCTACCACAGCTTCGTGGCAAGCGGAGCCGGCTCAAGGTTGGGTTTAGTATGACAGCCCCAGCAGACAGACTTGGGAGCAGAAATCCATTGGCAAGTTGAGCAGCTCAAACTGGGAAAACCTCACCTGAGGTTTTGTTATGACTGACATGTTCTAGGTTTTAACTCTATCAAGAGGAACTTTGAGCAGTGTGAATCCTATTTGCACTTTGCTTAATCTTCTGGCTTATAATCACAAAAAAAGTTAATCATCAGCTGAAATTTTTGTTAGATCCCTTGGTTTAAATACAGTATTAAAATGCCTTTGGTTTTAGAAAATGAACTTGTATCTAAACAGAAGCTGATCCAACAGTTGAATGCAACTAGTTTTTATTATGTTATCTTTGGCTTTTTACCTGTTTTCCACTTTATATTTTTTTAAAAAAAGGAAAACTGGCATTCAGTGCATCAGCAGTGTAGCCTAGTGGCTGAGCACCGTGAGCTATACCTTATGCTTCTTGCTGGAAGTGTTTCCAGGGCTCCCTGTGCTCTACTGGTGCTGTCTTCTGGAACAGCCAAGCACTGCAATGGGCTCCGGGATGCACAGGGGTAGCTTCATGCCAGAGGGTTTTCTCCTTTGGGTTAGACGCAATCTCCTGGGTCAAACGTTCTCCCTGTCCCTGCAATGAAGCCAGAAGTCATTTATTCCCACCCGCTGTGCCCAGGCTCTTGGAGCTGCTAGCAGCCGGTGTGAGCTGCTCCTATCTGCAGGATGCTTCAGTGCACTTTGGATGGGATGCTGGGCCAGGAATGCTGCTGTCCCAGGATTCAGGGAACATTTTTACCTGGCTTATGGCCTCCTCTGCACACTCTCTCCCTATGCTGCCATGTGAGTAACTAAAAACTGAGATCTTTCTACTGAAAAAATCTGACTAGGTGTTTTGTGTATCTCTGATTTTAGGATGAAATTTTGACAGTCATCAGGAGAGTAGATGACAACTGGGCAGAAGGAATGCTAGGTGACAAGATTGGCATTTTCCCTATCCTCTATGTTGAGGTAAGTTCACAACAGGTGATGGTGGTGGTGGGTGCTGGTCTTGATATCTTGTAAGTTTTTTGTTCCACAAGGGCAGGATAACCTTTAAAATTCTGAAATGAGAAGGACAAATTATACCAGAATAACTGAAAAGGGAATTTTTTGGTTGCTGTCCCCCAAGGCACTGTGAGGGTATACTCAGTTCGGTTTTAAATGGCCTGCAAAACATATGCCCTGAAATACTGCTGAAGGCTTTCCATGTATATTGCACACACCTGAGGGGAGGTGGGTGCTGCTGGCAGGTGGGGAACAGTGGTTCAGGCTCATCTGTACCCTGAAAGCACAGACAGAGGGGTGCTGTGGGTGTCCCCTACCCCAGCAGGAGCTCAGACAGCCCCACTCATTCCCTGTGCACCAGACCCATCCTTGTTCTGAGCATTTTCCTGTGATCATTTCCATGGGAGGCTTATCTCAGAGTAAACATTGAGACTCCATGTCCTCCAAGCAGACCCTCTTCCCATTGCTGTGGTCCCTCCTGCTGGTGCTCCTCCATCTGGGTGCTGCATGGAAGAGGAGCTGCAGTAAGCAGTGAGCAATGGTGACCCATGGTGGCCCCACTGGAGATGCTGTGTTGTCCAGGTGCCAGGTAATGCCTTTAGGGAGCTTTCCTCCTTCATGAGTGAACCAGGAGTGCAAAGAACAGATGGGCACCACACATGTGTGTATGTTTTCGAGGTGCTGCCACTCTGCAGCACCCTCACTCTGCTCCCAAGCGTAGGCTGGTGCCACTTCCTGGAGTGAAGCATCTCTTGTGCCCACAGCAGAGCCCGCCCTGCTGTGTGTGGCTCTGATGCCTGCCTCTGAAATTACTTTTCCAGATTTCTTAGTTAATGATTTGAGACAAAATAGAGATAATTAGTGCCTGACTACCTAATTATTAACTCCGATAATGACCAATTTGGAATAAACCATCATTAATATACATTGCGTTCCCACAGTTGACAAGAACAATAATATTAAAACCAGAATGCGTAGGAGCTTTTATTGGGAAACCAGCTGCCTCACATAAGTTAATGACTACTTTTCTTCTATTCTGAACATGTAAGACATTTTCAGTTTGTTGTGTTTAAATGAGAAGACTGGGTTTCTTCCAGATTTCATCCTTTTTCCCTTCTTTTTCTTGTCCTGGGGGAGTACGATGTCACTGTCCTGAACTTTGCTGCGGAAAGAATGAATTGGGGACCTCTTCACAGCCAGCCACCATTGCACCCATCCATCCATTGCACCACATTTGCCTATCTCTAGTTTCACCTGCAAGCCGTAAGAGCTTGCACTGCCTGCACACTCTACAACATCCTGACCCATCTCCCACCCCCTAGGTATCCTTTCTCCTTAATTACTGCTCTCAGAGGGTGAAGGGCTCAGAACCTCAGAGGAACACATATCATGATGTCTCACTGAAGTTCTCCAAGCACTAGCACGTCCTGGGTGGCCACAGAGGAGCAAGAGGTAGCACTGTGCAGAGTCAGAACAGCAATGCTGGAAGTTTCCAAAGAGATGCAAACAGCCAGGCAGCCAGCACCAGGGGAGAACAACACACCTAGGAATGTGTGTGTGCATATATAGTCATACACAGACACACACATATCTAAAAGAAATACAACTATGTACACTTATATTTTGTGTATATATGCACACACATGGGCATAGTACTTGTGTCATGGTTTGTAAAGCCAAAGGGAAATGATCCTACAGTCAGAAACATGAGCCACTTATTTCATACACATCCTGGTGGATGGAGGCCTTGTTCTGAATATGAGATGAGCTTATGCAACTATTGGAGTTATACAATTATGTCGCTGTTGCCAGCTTCAGATGTTACTTTGCATTAAAAATTAAGAGGAATCAGCAGGCCAAATCCCAAAGAAGTTTTGAAAATCTCAGTGCCAATGTTTATAAAATAAACCCATTAAACGAGTAGTACTTGAATCTAGAAACACTCCTTGAGTCTGTCCAAGTCCATTAAGTGGTTTTCAAAATCTTGGCAAAATGTGCAGAATAAGCAAAGCTTAACTCTCACCATAGCCTTCCACTTGTGTGAGCCAATCGGCCAAAGTGCGTGGGATTTCACATGGCATCCAAAGCCCTGCACTCTACGTGGAGCAAATTCCCACCCAGAGCCCATCTCTAACGGCATGCTCTGGTGTCCTCAGCTGCTCCCATGGCCCAGACAAGAGCTCTTACCCTTGCTAAGGCAGCCAGAGCATTAGAAAACAAGCCAGTCACTTCAAGGATCTTATTGCTGAGCATTCCAGGGCTACAAAAAGGGGATTAAATTCTAGTGGAGACCTCCCTTTGGTGAGATTTCATCCTGGCAAGTTGCTGCCATGCCCCTCACACAGGTGCCTGCACGAAAGGCTTTTGCAAGTGCTCTGCTACAAAGCGTTTGCAGGCCTAAGCCACAGCAGGGTGGGAAGGAGGGGTGTCCTGCAGCCCCACTGGGTGACAGCGAATTCCTCACCAGGGCTCCCAGCACTTGGGCTTGTCAGCCAGCCTATGTAAAAGCCTGCAGCATCTCTCTAGGCTCTTTCATCTTCTTTCCACCCTGGGCTTACAGAAACTGAGAGTGGTCCACTGCTGTAAGGGAAGCTTGAGAGGGCAACTTGTAGAGCAAGACCGTGGTGTGACAAAGCAGTGGCACAGAAAACCAGCCAAAGATGTCAAAATGTATCTGCTCCCTGCAGTGTTTTAGAAAGTCTGTAACTCAGCATTATGTGTGGTTGTCCATATAGCCATGTCAGTGTAACACGGCATAGATTTTATGCTTTATTCCCTACAAGTGTCCAGTAAGGGTGTTTGTGTGCCTGCTGTGTCTGACAGCTCTCTGCAGAGAGGCTTTTTCCTGCCTCAACCTCAGAGAAGCTACAATTGTATAAGGAATAAATACTTGCAGCTCACAATGGTGACTTTTACAGAATGAGTCACACACAATATGTCCTGTCAGGGAGAGTTTGCATTATTTTTTTTCTTATTTTGTTGCCGTCCTTCATCTCCAGTAGAAGTCATTTGGGCTGATAATTTATGTTTTAATTTGTCTACAGAAAACCACTACATAATCAAATTGTGTCTCAAGGTGCCTTCTGTCCTGAAATAAACATCTTATTAATAATCTGTATGGTTTGAACTCATATTCTTGCTGGGAGGAGTTTTGGACTTGCAAGGAATTCAAAGTCCTAACTAAATTTCTTTTATTTTACTGTCTTCGAGCTAGCTCCTTCTTTCTTAATAACTGCTGTTATTATGTCTGTTTGGAAGTCATAAATGTGGTGCTGCTACATGTGAAATTGAGAATAATGAAGAATACAGTGTGTTCTAATAGATTTAAGTGTCTGGGAATGAAATTTGAAGGCAGTGGCATGCCGAGTATTTGGAGTGACGCATCCTGCTTGGATGGGCAGGAACTGGAAATTCAAAAAGCTGAGTTGTTAGACTAAAATTTCTGGCTGCAACCCCCAGAGCAAAGAAGTATTGACCGAGATCAAGAAGCCTTACGAGTCAGTGGTAGAGCAAAGCAATTATGTTGAGCACTACTGTGACTGTAATATCAGCAAATTACAATTGATGAAGTGCCAGCCCATTGTTATAATGTTTTATGGCAGCAGGGGCACTGAAAGCTGTGATTAAGTAATATTAGGAGTTTTAAAATTCTTTTTACAGAGCAGTGGAGCAGGGTAATGAGGATCTTCTCCTGTTCTTCACAGTCAAAAAAAGAAGAAGGTGGAAAGGAGGTCTGGGAGAAACAGGGAGGAGGAGAATGGGCAGAGCTGATGGTTTCAGTGCTCTGCAGCACAGATCCACAAGACTCCCAGAGGAAAAGAATTCTTGCGAGTCAGTGTTTAAAAAGAGTTTAGCGAAAAGCGAAAAAATACAATAAAAACCCAAAGCCAAATGCATTTTTTAAAGAAAACAATTAATTTTTTCATTCCAAAATTAGTTTTGCAGAGCAGAGCACCTTGTTTAACAATTTTGTGCTGTACCACTGGATCTACCAATCATCCTAAAACAGCTTAACCCATACAGGGGAACCTGAGCACATTTGACAGGATCATTAAAGAGTGTCACAAAGACCCATCTACCCAGCTGAAATTGTCCTTAACTGCATAACTATGTACTTTGCTGAGGGTCATCTTCAGTTAACCTGCAGAGAAATGCAAATGGTTGAGACCTGTGTGTGTGTGTGTGTGTGTGTGTGTTCAGTTAATCTGAAGACTTGGAGGAGATACAGGGAGCCACTCTGAAAAGAGCAAAGCCTTGTTGTCCCCAGTGGCAGTCATCACAGTTCCATTCTTGAAAACTCAGATGTGTGTCTGTGTGTATTTCTAGCTCTAATAGATCTTTTGACCATTTTCAATATCAACAAATAATTGTTGCCCTGTCCACTTCTTGTCTGTGTTTTCTCTCTCCTCAATCTGTTTGGCTCCTTTCTTCAGCTGCAGGACAGATGGGTCCCTATGGGACTCTCATAATGAATTCAACCTTGATGTCTGACACATCATTTATATCTGTGTGGTAGCTGTGGCAGCATACTCTGCACCTTTCGCAGTATCCTTTATTAAATCCTTCAAAAGAAAGAAACATTAGACAGTCAACAGATAGTAGGATTTGTTTGGTGCCCTTTGGAAAGAAACAAAATACAGTCTCTGGTTTTAAAGACAGCCAAAATGGCTCATTTTAGCCTTGCTAGTATCATTTCATGCTAATAAAAATGAAGGCTTTTGAAAGGTGCGTAGAAGGAAACTAATGTAGATTATTTTAGAAAAGCTGGCTTACTAAATCTCAGAGGAGCAAATTCATCCCAGTAGCATAAGTGTAACGCTAATGAGTTAAGAATTATACCCATTAACATCAGAACTGATTTTTTTCTCTTCTCTCTCTTTTTGTGTGTCAGATAAAAATTGAATAAGAACCTTGTAAAGCTGACAATAATGTAAGCTCTAAGAGGTATTCAGCTAATTTCTTTTGAAAAGCTTAATTGAGTAGCATTTTCAAATTCTGTAATTACATTGTTTTAAGACTCTCATTCCTGCACCTTCGTAGTTTCTAAAAAGTTGGTCCTACCTGTTTTCCCCTTGCATAGAATATAGTAGAATATTCCAAGATACTTTTTCATATTAGATTTCTACATGAATGGAGTATGAATACAGTTCCTGTGTTTTACATCCAAACTAAAACATGCAGTTGTTTTGTAGGCTGCAAGGGGGACCTCAGCAAGAACCTATACACGTACAGCTACTTTCACATCAATCCATTAATAGAGCTTGTTGATTTTAAATACACACGTACAAAGTAAAATAAGATAAAGAACTCCAAATAACTGTGATGCCAGTCAAGAAAACTAAGAGTATTAGCAGTCAGAAGAGAGAAGATTAAACATACAATATATAATAATATATTTATTTTATATATTTACACACATTATTTTTTAATATCTGGCCCATCTTTTCTGCATAACTGCTCAATTTCTTATTTTTCCTTTTGTTTAAATAAATAAAAAGTGTTTTGCTCCTTGTTTTAATATTGTATGTAAAATGTAAATTAGCATGACTTTGGGATTTATTTTTTTTTAAGTAATTTCTTTCATATTTTCTGTTAATTTCTAGCATCCATCGTGAGGTGATCATTCATGCAGATTCTGTATGATTTTCCTCCATCTTCAGGATACAAAACCAAGCTGCATTGTCACCTTTTGACTTAAATGCCAGGTTTCCCCTGCATTAATGCTCCTCGACTCCACAGACCTCTCCTCAGGCTATGTCTGGACAAGTCCATCCAGGATTGCTCTCTGGTTTCTGTGTCGGGGAGGGCGTTCCTCCAAAGTTCATCTTGGGTGGGCATCACAGAGGGGAAGCCTGCACACAGAGACAGGTGGGAGTGCTGTCACACTGGGGCCATCCTGCAGCCCAGACAGTCATGAGACCTGTGGTGAGCCACGGCGAGAGCCAGCACGTAAATTTAGACATAGCCGTAGGCTGTGAAAATTCGCCTTTTGGGAATTGACATTTTTAGTAACAGGTCTTCTCTTGCTTGTCCTCCTGCCTTCTTTCACATGAATGAGCTCATAAGTAAGTAATTCGAATTTATATATTATGACTAATCTTTCGATTAATCAAAGCCACATCCAAATTGTTATCACCTCTTACTGTTTCAGGGACCGTTGAACCAGAAATTGGCTAGCTGTCACCTTCGGGAATATCTTTCCCACCCACCCGCCATGATGAGTAACATCTGAATTTACTAGATTTTATTTTGTAAAAATAAGTCTCTAGCATTATTTATAGAAGGTTTCCAGCCCAGCCAACTCCAGCACACAACCTTGGCAAATAAGCCCATTTCATGAGTCTGTCAAAAGCGCATATATTGTTTTCATAACTGTACAGGGCATTTTTGAAGCGCTGCCTCCTAGGTGCCAAAAATTGAAGTGCAAGTTAGGTACCTCAGTAAGACTTTTGCTCTTGATCTGATAACAAGACACTGATCTCTAGCCACAGTCCACTCAAGGATTTCCAGCACTTCCCCTGCAAAATCCTGATGTCATCCTTCTCAGTGCAAACTGACTGGGGTCTCTCCTGCTGTGTTTTGAATGTGCTGCCACTTCCCCATGCTATCAGCACACAGCACTGCACTTCCCTTTATCCACAACTCTTCTGAACTACGCTTGTGCTCGAATCCGTGTTTTCCTGGTCCTAGGTGCAGTTCTGACTTGTTTCTGTTATTTCTGCACTGAGTTTTGGTTTCTGCCTCAAAGTTGACATTCTTCTGTTATGGTTCCAGGGTTGCTTTTGGAGTCACAAATTCCCAAGACAGAGAGAACAAAATGTCTTTACAAACTGTTGCATTTTCTTACTTGGTATTTTCCTTCATTTTACTATTTCCTTAACTGTCCGTTCGCCCTCTTTTCCACTCTCTGTTTTAAACTTCTACATTTTCATTGGATGGTGAGTGAAGAGACATCTGCTGAAGAGTGGTCATATTGGCGGGTCACACCAGGAAACAGCAGCAGCAGTGATGGAACAGCAATTCTGCCCCGAGTTGTACTTCTGAACTGGGAAATTTCCAAATCCTGTGTGAGACCTTGCAGGTCTCTAGGTACAATTCATCTCTACATCTGAGCTGATCGTCTGGATTCCACTTAACCATCGAGAGAGACCACCAGGTGCTTGTAGGGAGAAAAAATAGGTATTGCTGCTAATGGAGACATGTCAGATGAGCATCCTTGTAGAAGAGCCTGTTTCTCTTCATCTGACAGGAGTGGAAGGCAAGGCTGCCAGCTCCAGCCTAAGGGAGGGGGAATTACTTCTTATCTTCAGTAATTCTGTGCTTTGCGTGGTGTGAAAAGGAAAGACCCACAATGCTCATTGCACATAAAACCATTGCACGTTTCACTGGCAAAGAGTGCCTATGTTCAAGTCAGTTCTTTGATGCTATAAGCACTATTTATCAATATCCAAAACTACTTGTCTGTCATATAGCTATCAATGTTTGATCCGATTTTGCTAGGAATCCTGTCTTTCAGAAGCAACAAGGTGTCCTGAATGAATAAGCTTTTGGCAATGCTTAGATACACGTACAACAAATCTTGTGGTGGCTTATTGTGCACTCTTTACTACGTATAACTTCCTTATTCTGCCCCTGCGATAGCTGAGGCCTGCCACAGGTATTGACAAAGTCTCTTTCACACACAGAAAAAGTCGATGTTCATGCAGTCCTGCAATGTTTCAAGTGGAAAAATACCTCAAACAAAGCAGCAGTCCCTTTGGCCTTGTATCTATTCAGAAGGTCCAGCTAAATAGATAGCACATTACTTAGGGTTACCATTTGCTTCTGCGATTGACAACAAAGGTTTGGACTTCCCAGAGGTGCTCAGCATCCTCACAGCACACAGCCACTGGAGTGAAATGTTTCTGCAAGGGCTAGAAATTAGCATTCCCCATTGAGCGTAGCTGTCCTGAGGCCCTGGGGAAGCTCTAGAGCATGTCATCAGTAATCCGCTCCCTCTAGAGAAGGCACAAGAACAGGGCTTTTGTCTTTTCCAGCCATTGATCACCTCTGACAGCTTCTAAAGATTGCTTCAGCACTGCTGAATTCCTGGGATCGTTTTCCTTTTGAAAAGAAAGTATCTTTCAGTCCCACTTACCTAGAGCTAATGCATGAACGTATATTAAGAAGCTATATGTCAACACATACACGATTTGTCTAGCAGTTAATTAAAAATAAAGTCCTAAAGGATTTCATTATTTCTCACACAGGCATTCTTCATTTTGTTTCCTAGTGTCCTCGTTACTGCATGGTGCACATCTTAATTAGCTTCCTTCTTGGGGAGCTTTCCTGGTGCCCTAAAACACTGCAGAGCGGAGATCTTCAATCTGAATGTAGCCACAGAGGGAAGGTGCAAGGGTTCTGGGAGATGCCCCTGGCAAACTGGCTGTCTTCTATACCCCTTTGCTGGTGGCCACAGCAAGGGTAAAATGTTTCCATGTGTCAGCCATGGCACTGGTGCTGGGAGTGCCAAAGAAAAGTGAGTCCAGTATTAAAATCCCAGCCTGCGAAAGGACCTGGAGGGAGCAGAATCACACGATTTCCTTTGCTGTGCCTGTGAGGGATGGGATGACCTCCATCAGAGGGACGGGATGGACAGTTGATGGTGGTGACACTGTAAATGATTTGCCGGGGGGTGCCTGTTAGAGCTGCCTCTGGTCTCTGTTTTCAGAAGATAGCGTGCTACATAAATACTGTTCTACCATGGTGAAGAGGTTAAGTTTGATCTTTTAAGCTTTCAAAAAGTAGTTGTTTCAATAATAATAGTTTTCTGATAGGATGAAGCTATCAACCGTTTTTATCTCTTTCCTTACTTCTTATTGTGGAAGCTCCTAGACTGGTCAAACTGTTTTTATTCTAGACACAAAGAGACCCGGGAGTGCATATGCGTGCTGAATGCATGCTTCAAACCACAAAAATAACACGTGAAGTTGATTTTTAGTCTAAAAATGTCATTAGCTATGCTAAAACCAGATGCTGGAGTTAAGTCTCAAATCCCCTAACATTTTCTTAGGTGTTAGAGCTGAACATTGAGAAAAGCAAGGTCAAAAGACTAGAGGAGGGATCAGTACAAGTAGATTAAAAACAAAAAGCGAAAACAGAGGGAGATAGTTAGAATTAATTTGAGGACCTCTATCTTTTCCAGATTTTCTCTAGAACACACACAGGATTCTTGAAGGCTCGCCCCTTTGTGTTTAGTCTAATCTGTAGAAGAAATTACGTATGAGTCCTTGGTTTTGCTTACATTGTTTCTTTACAAAGTAGATCAACAATTGCTTATTTCATGTTCTGCTGCACCATTTTTGGCTGTGATACTGGGATTATTTTATTCTAACAAGAACAAGGCCTGCTGCCAAAGGGATTGTCCTGCTTTTGCCTCATCTGTGACAACACTTTCCTTCAGCCTCCCTTGTTCCAGGACTACCAGACCTGTGGCTGTGTGCTGAGATGGATCAGGGAACTCCTCCTTCTGAAAGCTGCTCATTTAAGTTGTCTTTGCTCTTTTTGGTTTCCAGTCCTGTCTGTTCCGTCATAGCCACATGAACATCCGTGCTGATACAGGGCAGAAAATGGGAAGCCTGTGGCATCTCACAGCCACTGCAGAAAAACATGAGTGGGGCAGCAACTCTGACACAGATACCCTGAAGGCTATGCTGCCATTGACCTGCACTCTAAGCCATCACTTCAAAATGGTGAGGAGAGGAACATGGGGCTTTGTGTAAGCAATCTCCTCTACCTCCTGGTTGTCCGTCAATTTATCTAGTTGGTTTTTTTAAGTTATAAATTTATGACAAAGCAGCACTAGGTACTCCATAAACAAGGTTAATAATATTAGCCTTGGTTTAAGTAAGGCTGGAGAGAGTGCCCTGCTCTAAATCTGACTTTGAAG
>NW_010196085.1:173920-189177 GCF_000695765.1 Mesitornis unicolor
ATTGAATCAAATTGACAGGATATTTCATGAGAGACGTTTCCATAATAGAATTTTCCATAACAGAATTTTTCTGGAAACCTTGTTTCAGTGCAGTACACAATCAGAGTTAAGTGTGTTACTGTGCCCATTTGGTCACTGGTTAAAGAGGGATAAATGTGCTTTCATGGCAAGTATTAGAGACATTGTCAATGGGAATCACATCCTTGCTCCTGTCTCCATTCATTCATGTGGCTGCTAGTCCTACCCTGTCTTTGGCAAACCTGATTGCTGAGCATTCACAAAGATCAAACTCTCATCTCCTATCCTGATTATGGTTACATCCTCTTTGCATCCTTAGCAAATGCAGACCTGCCTCATTCATGACCATGCAGAGTGCTCATCATCTGCCATTTCTTTCTTTCTCTTTGAAGCCCTTTTCTGTCCTGTAAAGCCCATTCAACTTGCCCTTACTTGCAAACCTTTGGTTATTCCTTTCTCTCTTTACCTATTGTCTTTTATTTACTACTGAAAGATCAGCCCCTGTCTTTGATCAGCCAGCAATGCCGATCCTGTTGGTTTTTTCAAATTCTCTTTTTCTTCCATAGCGCTTTGTTCTTCACTGTTGTGATGAATGCTTCAAAAACATCTGGACATCTGCAACAGCATTGCTCCTCCAGATTCCTCTCTAAAATTATTCTTGGCTGTGACACCTACAGAATATTTATGGTGTGCAAAATCCTCTGTCCATCTTGCTGCTAAGACTATCTTATTGTATATTTTGTCTATATCTATATTGTATCTTGTCCTCATCTTAAATTATATTTTCTTTGGGCCAAGAAACATCTTGTTTCTCTATGTTTACATAATACTTCTCACAATGGAATTCTGATCCATGGTGGGAGTTTTTCATCATTTAATGGCAAAAAATTGTTATTGACAAATCTCTGTGTGCCTGCATCACATGGTGTGTTGTTTGCAAAAATTCCGTTTCCTCAGGACAACTTGTCTCTCTGCCTGCAGAATTTAGGTGCAACCCAAAGCAGTCCATTTTCAGAAAGGAATGTGTTAGGAAAATATTTGAGCTTGAGTAATTCCACAAACAGAGAAAAAAACCCAGTGTTCTGCACTTTCAGAAAGATTTCCTACTGTGCAGATTTTTTGCCAGCCCATTAATTTTGCCATCTCAGAACTCAAACAACATGGCCTAGAGCAGTGGTTTTCCACATTCCTTCCAGTTGTAGCATACCCAACGTAAACAGTATTTGCATATGGATGTCATAAAAGTGACTAATGCCAGCAATCATCATACTTCATTGCAGTAATGTGACACATGTGCCTGAGCATCCTCAAAGATCTGCTCAAAACTCATTGGCACTGGAGAAATGGCACACCTCTTATCTAGCAGTGACACCCACAGCTGAGCAGGCTTCGACAGAAACTGGAGCATGAATCCAGCTGTAGATGAGCGTACAAGAGGGAAGGGTACTAAGCTGCTTCGCTGCATGACTCAACAGCACGTGTCCTTTACCCTAAACCAGAATTCAAACTCAGGAAGTTGAACAAATAGCATTTTCTAGTTTGATAGCCACAAAGTTCAGTGAACCCCTTGACTGGAGCTGTTGGGAAGTCAGCGGAGAGACATCTGACTCTGACCTCTGCCTTGTACCAAATCATATTTTAGCATCTCGGATCCTCCAAAGAAGGCTGCAAACGGTTCCTCAAGGCGAGGGGCCGTCTGTCATGCTGTGAGTGCAGGGCTGAATGCTGCCATTTTCAGTCAAGAATGTGGGGAGTTGAGGGAATTCGTCACAGTTCAGCCTTGTCAGATTTTTCTTCCACAAGATGAGGGGGGAGAGTTGTGAACCCAATTACATCATCATATAGCACAGAAAACATATTTTCGCGTCTTGCAGACTGGCTTTTAGAGCCTTCAGTTACTGCTCAGGGTTCCTGTACAACTGAGATGAGCATGATTATGCCATGTGCAACAGCCACTGCTTCCTATCTGTTATCCACCTTTTACCAAACATGATAAAAGAATAAAGGTCTCCAAGGTAAGACAGCCTCATGTAAGAATAGTTTAAAAGTAATTGATCACTGCATAGAGTGAAGAAGGATGCAAAGCTGTGCTCCCACTGAGGGAAAAGGGAGCTGTGCTGTTGTGCCAGGCATCAGCACATCTGTGTGGGCAGGAGGCACTTTAAATGTGCCAGTAATTTGAAGCAGAGCCACATAATAGCCACAGGATAGAGCAACTATGAGACACTAACTCAGGCTGTCAAGTTGTGTCTCTCTCAGAACAACTCCTTTTATTTCATCCATATGCATATGTAAGAAGGCTGGTCTCCCTGTCACACAGACAATCCATGTATCCTGGTTCGATGCTGCCCATCACAAACACGCATACTTCATCTCCAGTCTCAAAGTAACATCTCAAAACTGTGCCCTCATCAGGCACTTGGGTGAAATAGCAGCATATCATGTCCTCACCCATATTTTGACTCTTGCCGGCAAATAGTGATCCCAAAGCCTGGACACTGCTCTCCAATGATGCAGCAGCTTTCGTGACGGGTGGCTGACATCCTTTGAGGTTTGCAGTGAAACATGCAGTGTGACCCCGAGCTGGTGCTGCAACTCTCTACCGCAACCCTGCTTTGCAGCCAGCTGTTGGAGCTCCATGCACACAATATCTAACTACGTAGCCCCGTGGGACATTGTCCTATTGCAAATGCCCTGTACCACATCCAGAAATCTTTCTCTGTCTTGTATCTGGGAAGCAGGAGGCAGAAGAATATGTAGTCAAAAATGTCTCTTTCCTATATATAGTACACACAGGGCAAAGAATGTTTATCACAGTCCTTTAGAACTAATGTCTGCCTGAAGTGTGTATACCTTGGTTCCTTTTACAAGCAATTGAACCAAAACATTTTCTTGGCATTTGCTTTCATTCTTCATTTCACTGCTTTATCAGAGGTAGAGACAGCAGTACATTTATTTGTGTGTGATTCCCCACAGGTAATCTTCAGTTGCAGCACATAAAACTTAATTTTCCCCAATTGCACAAGATTTCTTATTCTACACAAAGTTGTAAATCACAGCAATAGACTCCTTGCTTGTTCAGTATAGGCAAAGCCTTGTAGTAGTTGAAAAATTACTTTGGCTTGCCCATGTGCTCCTTGTGCTGTGATTGCAAGAGCTTCCAAGAGCTTCACAAATTTACCCAACTTCATGCTTTCTGCAGATAACATTTGTGATGTGAGGTGCATGTAGGCCTTTTTCTCATCATCCACCAGAGTATTTTTGTTATAAAATTCAGACAGGGCTTCAACAAACACATATTTTTTGTTTCTTTCATCACTATCCTTTATCACCTTCAGTTAGAAGCAAGTGTTTTCCTTAAAAAAGGACATGGTATTGTTGCTTTCTTCACAGAAACCTGAAATTACAAAAACAGTATTTTCAATATTTCCAGGAACAAATCTCAGAGACTGAGCAAAAGAGCATGATGTTGTGTCTGGCAGCATGTGTGCGCCATGCAACTACCAAGACAACGGGGGTCCACACAACAACATGAGCATGATATTGCCTGGTTCACAAGCCCATTTATAATTACTTGGGCTCACGTACTGTAATTTGGAAGCCATTTGCTTTGAGACTCTCAGGCCTGGTGTGTTCATTGACTTTGAAGAGATCCTCTGCCTTAGTGGAATTTGACTTGTCAGTTTTCAGTTAATTCAAAATTTTATGGGTATTGTTGATCATCCAAGTAAACAATAGCACCAGGAGCCTTGTGTCACAGAGGTTTTCCATTTAACAAGAAGAAGAGTGAGGGAGACTCAGCATAGCCAAAAGCTGGTGGCTTCTACTAGGAAAGTGGCAGTGTTGTTTCAGGTCTTCTGTGGCTGTTTCTCCGCACAAGGACTTTGAGCCAGGAGCCCAGGTACCTGGGTGAACTCCCAAACCACTGTAGTCTTGGTAATTTCTATGTTGTAGTAGAGAAGCATCATCTAAGAAACAGTTTCCTGATGGACATCTTGTCAAAACCAGCATGTTCCTTGGAAGTGCTTATGTTCTGATGAGTTTCAGTTTTTGATGAAAAAATAGTTTGTCAGTAAACTCCTCACAAGCTCCAACAGGGACTCCTCTGGTGCTGAAATGGGTGCCAGATGGGCACCAGTCCTTCCACCGTTGAAGGCAGCTGGAGTTTTGCCACTGACTTCAAAGGAATTAGGATCAAGCCCATGAATTCATGACTGCACTTTTTATTTAGCTTTCTGAATAATTTATAAGTTAAAATAGGCTAGATTCTCCCACTCTTTCTGATGTTGAGTAAAGCTGTGTTTGGTTACATTTCTTGCTTTCAGAGGAGCTTTGGTGCAGTCATGAGCATCTCATTACGAAAAACTGTGTCCATAGAGGACAGGTAGGAAGAAAAAAGAAGGAAATCCTCAGGCACATTGAAGATGCACAACAGATCTGGGATTCAAAGATGACAGATCAGAGTACGATAGTCCTCATACTTGGAGCTGAAGGCTAGATAGCTAGAATTCTTTCAGGCAGTGGAAAGCATACTTCTTTTTGGTGAATTCATCTATTTTTAATGCCATTGCATTTAGTTTTATTTTCTTTCTTCTCAGCAATTTGGACATTAGTTTCCATAAGGTTACTAGCTGCGCTTTGCTCCTGAGCAGACTCTGTAGCAGACTGTACGTCTTTCTGGGATTCACCAAGCCATGTGTTTGTTCTCCACCACTGTGAACCATTTTCCATCTTAAAACTGTTTGGAAAAAAAGGGAAAGAAAAAATTCCCAGCTCACCACCCAAGGCTTAGTGTTTACTTCTGCTGCATGCATCATTTATTTTTGTTCTGCAAGATCATGATGACACACTCATCCAAGCACATGCTGTTCTAATATGCTACATTCCTTCGGCATCTCAGTGTGTTAGAAGTGACATTGCTGCTAAATGAGAGAGATCTTGTAAGACAGGGAAATAGATTGCTAAGTACGGCTGCCTTTCCAGGAACCATGCTGTAGACAAAAAGGGTTGGCTTGCTTTTTCCAGACTGTACATAATTGTGTACATGTATGACCCGTATTAGGAAGGCCATCTGCTTTATGATTGTAGGCACTTATTTCCTTGAAAACACGCTAACATATTCAGTAGGCTTTTGGAGAAGAGAATGAGATGTATGCTTCAGCCTAGGGCCAGAGACACAGGGCACTTGAAGTTTGAGGTGTGTCCTAGGAAAGTATTTCTGCAGCTATCGCCCTGTGTGACTGTGTTCAGGCAAGTGCATACACTGCGCTTCTTGTATTTTCTGAGTGCATGGAGTAACTCTGCTCTCAGTCACAGTGTGGGGTTTCAGAAATCTATGCTCCGTGATGGATAAACCACTTGTGGAAAATCTGTTCCACATTTCCTTGTCCCTCCCTGGCAATAAATTAGAAAATGCAAGAGTGGATTGTTAGAGATTAACACAAAAACATTAAACAGTGCTTTGTTTTAGCTATATTTTCTCTTAAACTGTGCATTACTAATGATTCTTCATTAGAAGATGGTGCCTAAATGAATAATTGAGATAGGGTTTTGTAGCTTCTGTCCAATGAATTTAAACTGTCTATGGAGAGCTTGGGAAGCTTTCTCTAAACATTTTTAAAACTGAATTTACAAAACATGTAAAAGATTAAAATTATAGATGCATTCAATATGACTCGGTTGAATAGCCTTTGGCACAACTTTGTCTGCTAATATCCCATTAGTAAGCGTTTGGAACTGCTGTGCATCCACTGTACTCACTTACCCAATGAACATGTCAAGTATTAGGTAAAGTATTATATACTTTCTCCTAATGCCCGTGTGAGTGCTTTTGCTACTTGGCTACAGTAGAAGAAAGGTTGTAGGCTGCATTTGCCAGTAGGGATAACAGTAAGGAAAAGCTACTTTTAGCTTTCTGAAACACTGCTTTTTGGGGATGAAAGTGCTTTCACAGATGCCGCCCTCTCAGGGACCCAGAAAAGACAGGAGACTCTTGTATAGTTATGACCTTACTTACTTAATAACCTCACTGTGCTTCAGAACATAAATTACAATAGTAGCAAAACTAATTTAATGAGGGCATAAGAACTTAATATTTCCTGAAAGTAACTGCTCTGGAGTGAAAACGCAGTAATAAATTCAGACTGTTTATTTTAATCACAAAATCAGCTATGGAGCTCCAAGTTGCCAAAGTTTCTGCAAGGCATAAAATAGAGATGTACATGATCTTCTCAATATTTATGAACTGTAAAGTATAATAATTAGCAGTCCCCAGGTGAAAATATATTCAGTCTTTCAGGGGGACTTTGGGAAGAAGTCTTATTAATAATTTTAATTTTCCTTTCTGCTCTGCTCAGTGGTTCCTTTCCAAAACCTTGAAAATGATATTTTTTTCTTACCAGTTTGTTCTTTTTCAATAAGTACATGTTGATTTGTGGGGGTTTGTAACTTTTCGCTTCTAAATGGGGCCTGAAGTAGCATATTTCTGATCTTTTACCAGTATTTGAACAGCACCATGCTTCAGCTAATACTTTCCATAAAGACCAAAAAAAGCTTACATAGCAAATGAAGCATTATTTTCATGAAAGCTTTAATAAACTGGACTTTCTGGTTCAAACTAGCTTCAGATTAACAAAATACTTAGGCACATGTGTAACACTGAGAATTTAAGCAATCCTTCCTCATTCAGAAAAAAATGGCATTTTAGTTCCATTAGCGACACTTCAGTCTGTGCTTAATATCAAGTATGTGCTGAAGTATGTTGCTAAACCAGAAACAGAATGAGATCCTCTCTTTGGTCGGTCAGATATCAGCCGGAAATTAATCCATTACCCAGACCTAAAGGACTAGAAAGGACTAGAAAGCTAGGAGTATTCAGTAGCAGAACAAGACTTATTGTCCTCTGTCTTACAGCAGACAGCCCCATCAGTGAACTGCAACAGCCCAGGAGCTGCTGTGGTGACCACTGTGTCCCTTGCAGGTCTAAATTCAGCTGGAGCAATTTTGCCACTACCACGGATTGGTAAGCACATTGGCATATTTGTCAAGGGACAAGTTTAATTATTTAAATCTGACCTAAATTTCTCATGCTTCTATCTTGTTCCATAATAATAACAATAAATTCCACAATAGTAATTTGTTACTTAGACTAAAACTAGAATTATGATCAACACTGGACACGATGTAGCTTTTTCCTGCACTCTTCATCCCAGCTAGGGTATGTAAGTAGGTGCATAACGCTGTCTGTTGGAACTATAATTCACTAAATCATATTGGGATATAAAGGGCATATTTAGTCCCATGTGGGTATACTCAGTGCAGTTTCTCTCCTCCATCCCCTCATCCTTAACAGAGAAATATGTTGAAACTATTTACAGGTAGTCCCTTTAAACCCATATGTATCAGGAACTGAGGTGAACTGGGGTGTGTGTATATGTGTGAGTGTGTGCATGCGTGTGCAGCAGAGACAGAGGGAGAGAGAAAGTCACCATAATGCATTCTGCAGAAAAATGAGGTTTATCTAGAGACTAATAAAAGAATAATTTTGGCAGCAGAGAAGTCCTGGGTGAGGTAGCTTAATGGTTGTACCTTTGCTGCCCATATGGTAAAGTCTCAAGTCAAATATCTAAAATAGTCATATCTAAAAGCCAGAAGAAGAAAAAAAACCTCTCCCATAGTTCATATTGCATGGGCTGTCTGGCTGGAGGCCAGAGTCATGACAGCTTGCCTTGTGACAGGCAGAGCAGTGTGGCTCCCTTAACAAGGTCAGCAAATTTGTAATGAACAGAGCTTGATTACTGCTCCCTTTGCGGGAAAAGGTTGTTTGGAGGTGAGCAAGGCTCTGTGCACAGAGGTATTCCACACGCACCTTCCTTCACTCTCAAAACCCAACGCACTGGAGTTGTGGATGCCCCCTCCCTGGAAGTGTTCAAGGCCAGGTTGGACAGGGCTTTGGACAACCTGGTCTGGTGGGAGGTGTCCCTGCCCATGGCAGGGGGGTTGGACCAGATGGTATTTAAGTTCTCTTCCAACCGAAAACATGCTGTGATTCTATGATCCCTCGCAGCTGGGGAGTGCCTTCCTAAGAAACAGGCACAGTACCTCTATGGACTGAGACTGGTGCATCCTTATCGCAGCGCACAGCACCCACTGTCAGTAGCCACTGAGAACCTGTGAACACTTCACTACATTGTTTCATCTCACCTCGTGCATGGTGGCATCCCTCCGCTGTTATAAAGCTTGCCCTCATGAGGTTTTGAATTCCCAGACCCAGGATTGCGGAGCTGCTGGGAATGTTTGGCTGGTTTGTCATTCGAATGCAAGCTTTATCACTCTAAATAGTATATCAAGTTTTCTAAGGCATCCTGTTGTTATAGAATGTATTTGGAGTAAAATCAGTCCCGCTGCAATCTCAAGGGCATTTTACGATTTGGGATTGGCAGGACCAGAATTTCAAACAGAGGTTCTTTCTAGAAGAGGGATCAAAGATGGGCGAGAAAGCTGAGTTGTGGTATTAGGGGTTGTCATAAGAGCTACAGCCTTCCACTAATGTCAAATTCCTAAGACTGACTGTGGGTCAGAACTTTCCACTAAGCTTCTCCTCTGGAAGCAGATCTGCCTGAAGATCGGATGACAGACACCAGAAAGCAATGCTTGTTTACATTCTCAGAGTTTAAAATAAGAAATTTGCAATCATGTTTAGTTTTAAAAAGAGGTTTCTAAAATTTCTTTGTGAAAAGGCAGCACCATTTGCTTTTACAAAGTAGTGAGCAGAATCATTTCTCTCGTATTCATAGCCTATTTGGGAAGTACTTTCCAGCATCCATGGCAAAGCTGTTTAAAAACAGTTCTCTAAAAAAATAAAGTGGTAAAGCTATGAAGCATTTTTTATCTTGGCAGACTAAAATAATTTTTTCCCAGTATTTCAGGAAGACTCTGACATTCCCAAAAAGTTCATTAGCTTGACTGTTTGGGGGAGGGGTTTTCTTTTTGCTTTTAATTTTCTACTGATATTGAGAATGACTTTGTTTATATCAATACAGGGCTATTTTTTATCACTCCATGTTTAGATGCTAGCTCCCCTATTGACCTTTTTAACTAGGTTTTGCTTTGAACAAAAAAAGTAATGGATTCTGTTGGTTTAGAAAGAACAGCTTTGGTGTTAAATTGGATTCTAGCCAGTGGGATTTATAATCTAATTCTTACAAGAGGAATCAGAGTTTTGATATTAAGAGCTGAGCACTTCATTGTCTCTATGGAGTATTGCTGTAAAATCAGGAAGTTGTAAGTTCTTTTTTTAACTCTATCCGACATAGAACAGTTAAAATGTATTCTTTTTCTGCTTGTGGTTGACTAGCAAACTATTTCCTCACCCTTTGGTGTAGGAAAGAATCATGCATATTTGATGCCTTTCTCCTTTTCTCCTTAATATTTCAAATAATTCAGCTAGACTATCTCCATCAATGGGGTAAGCAGAGCTGTAACACCTACTTAAGGGAGGGGAACCATCTGGTTTCCTTGCAACTTGGAGCCTGCTGGCAAATATTAGGTTGTACCAATTTAGAGCATGATGAAGTGGGAAATAATGGACATTCTTGAAGAATCTGAAATGGGATCAGCTGTTATTGGCAAAAATTGGCAGGTGCAGTGCACTATGCTGGCTGTAAGCATGGTCTCAAGTTGGAGAGTGCAGCTGGGAAAATGACCTGCTAATTGAATGCTTGCAGGACTCCCAGCAGCTCTGATGATCGTGGAGCATCATTAATTGGAGGCTCTTGGTTGACTTGGTAGAAGCTGTCACTGAATGAAGGATCCTGCAAGTTGATGTTTACTTTCCAGGTGTTAGTGGGTTTAGTGCCTGTTAGAGTCCTTGTGGAGCCAGAAGTGCTTTCAAACTTAGGAGGACTGGAATCAGGCTGGCAATATCTATTTCTTATTTATATTTACAGCATGGTGACACTGGTTTGGAATCATAAAAGCTACTCAATTACACATTTGTTTAACTGCACACTTCTATAGTTATCTTTCCCATACCTCTCTTTTTCCCTTTTATTTTCACTTGTAATCAGTTTCTGAATTGGCTTGGCTTGGAGCAGCAACGATTCTTTATTTTTATTTAGAGCCTGAGAAGACCTTGTCCTCAGCTGAGCTTCTTGGATGCTGCTGTAATTCATACTGTAGTTATAGAAACAAAAATAGCCTGGTTTTGGGCCAGAATAGTATGACATGCACCTCTGGTTTATATGGATCTCAGAATAGCAGCGTATGCAAAAGCACGTATGCGTTAGCCATGGCTCCCTTTTTCATATGTTGTTTTTATTCATTAAATGCAAACATATTGCAGTGCATCCTAGTTTAATATAAAGGTCTGCTGGCAAATTGTGGCGTTTTCCCTCAGCTGTTAGCACCCCTCGAGGGAAGATCTATTGGCAGTGAGTGCTGTGCAGAAAACCCTGCTGACTTCAGAGCACACTTCATGTATCATCAGTGACTGTGGCACCCCTATGAGCCTAAAAACTCTCCAGCTGTGTAAGGCGTAGCTTTCCTGTATGAGTGATGGTGGCTGGGAGGTAAGAGACTTCAGTGACAGAGTTGTCCCACCCAGCAGTCCTTTGGCCTGTGAGTGTGGATTAAATAAGGAATGGTAGGCTGAAAACTGTCCTGAACATCCAGGTGCTCTGCTGTCTCTGTGGGCTGTAGGCCAAGTTTTAAACCCTTCAGCAGATTCAAGCTGGATCCCGAGCAAGTCTTTCAGTGGCCGTCATGCTCCTCCCCAGCTGAAGTGATAGACCTGGAAAAAATGTCTTCAGTTTGTGTCTGCATTTGGATAACCTGTGTCAGGGGAAAGGCAGAGAGATGAAATTGCAAGGATTTGGAAACTGTACCCCTGCTTTGAAACCCTGTGTGGCAGACTTCAAGCATGGGCCTACAACAAACCTGGGAATAGCGAGACACTGATGAAGAGGCTCCTGCCTCCTTCCCCCAACTCTGCTTCTGCAGCCTAGGACAAGCTATTTTGGGGAACATGGGTTATTAAATGTCATAGCTTGGTGTTCACCACTTTGCTGTGCCTGGTTCCAGCCTAACTCTCCTGGATGCTTATTCTCTCTTGATTTTCCTGGCATTAAGAAGTGGATGGAAATAACTCATCCAGCTTCAGAAAATTAAATAAATTGGGCATCTCCCTGGAGATGAACAATAACACTGTGTTGTATTGTGGAAGGTTTGGGGCAGGTTTTGGGAAACAAAGTGTGCTAGTGTGCCTCCTGGGGACCTGCCTTGCCAACTAAGAGGTGACAGATGGATTATGAAGCCAGGCTGGGTTTGGGACCTGTCCTGAGCACCCCATTTGCCAGGGCAGAGTCACCCCACGGTGAGCCCTGCAGGTGGCAAACTCCCTTCCTCCCCGAGGGGCAGCTGCCACGATTTGGCGCTCAGCAGCATCCCTCTTCCAGGGCTAGGGTAGGCCATGAGGAAAGGAGCATGGTGCTTCAGGGACAAAAGCCCTGTCAGGTCCAGCAGGTGCCATCTGGGTCACTGATGTCCTCTTTTCTTTTCTTTTTAAAATCTTTTTTTAACTTTTTAATTTCCTCTGCACACAGCTCAACGAATCCGCCAAGCAGCTCATCGAGATGGACAAGACCTGCTCGGCTGCCGCCTCCGGCTGCGACGTGCAACATGGGGGGTGGCGGCAGCAGCAGCAGCAGGTCTGGCACCATGCTCCACGCTGGCTGGTGCCGGGGTGGCTGGGGCAACCGGGGCAGCCCAGCGGCCGGTGGAGGGCAAGAAGAACGCCAAGAAGCGCCACTCCTTCACCGCCCTCAGCGTGACGCACAAGTCCTCCCAGGCTGCCAGCAACCGGCACTCCATGGAGATCAGCGCCCCGGTCCTCATCAGCTCCAGTGACCCGCGGGCGGCTGCCAGGATCGGAGAACTGACCCACCTCTCCTCCAGTGCCCCAGCCCAGGTAAGGTGGGGTGGAGGTGGGTTTTGGGCACCCTCGGTGGATGGCACCCCCTTGCCTCACCTCTTTAAAATGGCTGACCCTAGCACAAAGCTGTTGTATGGTGCTGTCATCCCAATGTGACAGTACTTAGCATCTGTCGTTCCCATCCTTGCATTGACCAGTGGGTAGGTGTGAGGAGCCAGAGAATAAGGCCAAATTTGTTTCATAATAATCACAGAATCACAGAATATTAGGAGTTGGAAGGGACCTTGAAAGATCATCCAGTCCAACCCCCCTGCCAGAGCAGGATCACCTAGACTAGGCCACACAGGAACACGTCCAGGCGGGTTTTGAATGTCTCAAGAGAAGGAGACTCCACAACCTCTCTGAGCAGCCTGTCCCAGTGCTCTGTAACCCTTACAGTAAAAACGTTTTTCCTCATGTTCAGATTGAACCTCCTATGCTCCAGCTTGCTCCCATTTCCCCTTGTCTTATCATTTGACATCAGAGAGAAGATCCCGGCTTCTTCCTCCTGACACTCACCTTTTACAAATTTATAAACATGAATGAGGTCCCCCCTCAGTCTCCTCTTCTCCAAGCTAAAGACACCCAGCTCCCTCAGCTGCTCCTCATAAGGGAGATGCAACACGTTTTTTTAAAAAAAGTAATCCCACAATTTGAAGTAATGCAGCTTGTGTTGCATCACTTTCTGTTGTAGAAATGAATAATTTTGAATTAACCTGTTACCCTGAATGTATGTTACCCTTCAGAGTAGCAATGTTGGTATGACATTCACAAACTGAGAATAACAGAGATTTCTGGAGTAATTATTTCCCTGCAGATCATTGGAGGATACGCAAACATGCCATACTTTGGAAAGTAGTGTACCCAGTGAGTAGCTGCTGTTCAGAAACATCCAATGAAGTTTTAAACCATCAGATGTGCTGAGAGTGCACCCCTGTCCTTCTTCCTCTTGAAACACTGGACAGAGCCACAACCTTGTGGACATCCCCACAGGTCCCAAAACAAGATTCTGAGAGGCTGTTTCTGGGGCATCTGGCAGAAACAGGATCCAAACTCTCTGAAACACCTTGCAATTGCCTTCTGTTTCTGTGAGTAAGGGAATCCAAGTGGTAATTTGCAGTTTGGAGGCGTAGGAAAGAATGGAGAATAATAATAGTCCCAAATCTCTTCTGCCTCAGCCTTCCTGCTTAGTCATCTACGCACTTGGCGTGCAGATTAGCAGCAATGAGTTACCTCTTCAGACCAGCTCCTCATAGTCTGTGCTGCTTGCTAGTGTGGAGATAACCTAATTATGGCAAGGTCATGCAGGGTCACCCATCATTCATCCGCTGGAAAAAAGCACCTTTGCCCTTTTCCTCTCCCTGGCTATGCCTTCCTGTCCCTCACACCCATGTCTCCATACAGAAACAAGCCTGGATCACTTTCCACCCCTGCGGTGGCCCAGAGCAGGAAGCCATCCATGTTACAGCCACTGCCCATGCTGGTATGCGTGTAGATAGCTGGGAGAGGGCAGTGTGGGAAGGGGCACAAACAGCAAACTGCAGGGACTGCCTTGGGCAGGAATGTCTGGTTATGCCCATTTGCAGCACTGGTGGTCTCCCCCGTGGGGCCGATGTGGTGCACCGCACTGTGGGGTCACTCTCTGTGGCCCATCCACATGTAGGAACCTGAGGGGCAGCTCGGTCCAACTGTAATTTAGCTCATTTTCTTCCATGTGTCTTTTCCAGGCAGGGTGTCTGTGCCATAAGGTCTTCTCCCTCCTTTCAGCCCTCAGCAGGAGAGTGAAGGTGAGGATATGGCCCCCTGCACAAAGCAGTGCTTGCACCAAAATGTAGTGGGATATCTGTGAAGCAGCAAAAGCACTAGACATGAGTGAGGGTCCCAAGCTTGTCAAGTAAATGACATCCAGCTTTTTGGCACTCAGAGTGACACATTTGGACTTCACAGAGATGTGACAGACTGTGGCTTTTCTGTTCTTGTGCTAGTCAAGGGGAAAACTATGCACACCCTTTGCTAGAGTCATGTGAAAACTCATTCTAAGCTATTAAATCACAAAAATTAGACCATGAGGCAGAAAGTGCCTTGACTATTCTCCCCAGTTTTAACAGAACAACTGGTGTGCAAAGCCCCTCACTTTTACAGACCATTATGGCATTTGGGCACACGTGGTAGGGGGCAGAAGGGCCCCGTGTTCTCTGTAACAAGTTATGGCTATCAAAATACGGCCTGAAGGAAGGTTGGTTGGGTCCTTTGCAGCAGATGGGAAGAGATGTAATTGGTGTCATGGTCAGAAGCACAGCTAGGGTTGTGGTATAATGAAGCCACTCCAGTGTGCCCATGGTGGGAACAGGTGTGGGGAGCGGTTCTTTGGCCTCAGGGCATAGAGCAGGTTTGCAGACAAGGCAGCTGAGCACATGCCTCCTTCACTGCTGGCCAAAACTGTCTTGGCCAAAATCCAGGGAGGGGAAAAGAAGTCTTGGTGGTTCAGATTAACCTTAGTGAAAAGAGGTTTCCCTCTGTTAAAAAGTATTCTTGCAGCCCAAGGACCCAGTCACCCCAAGTGTGGCATTTGCATGTATGAATACATACCTCTGCTTCTGGGGGCCTTAATATTTGCTTTCTGGTTTGATGGATTTGAACACTTTCCTTTGCAAACTTTGCTAGGAATATGGATCTGTTGGGGAAAAAAAAGTGGAGATGGCATTCTCGCTGTATTTTCTTTACTGTAGGAGCAGCGTTCAGAAAAAAATGCATTGCTATTGTAAGAGTAGCAATAAAATTACAAAAGCTACCAACATGAATTCACCTGCTTTCAGCTTTCTTAGTTAGATCTACAAAGAGTCCAGAATTTGCCTCTTACAAAATGCACATTAAAATTGTGCAGCTATATTTATAGATCTATTAATCCCATAATAATAGGGGTTACATTTTAATTAAAAATGTCAGAAATTCAGTTCCTTCTCAGCCATCTGCCAAGACCTGAAACGGCTCTGAAACAATTAATGATGCTGCAGCCTTAGACAGAAAATCAGTCCAGCATTTTTCTTTTATTCACGTGGCTGAACGCCAGCCGAAGTAGCATAAACAAAGGGCCCCCGAGCTCTTACATCAAGGCGTTTGGGGCAGTGAGAGTCTTGTCTTTGGGTCGCTTTGATTTGAAAATGTGTTTGCCATTTTGAAGGTAAATGTCCTGTATGTCTTGTTTGACATCTTGGCAACCTGTAAACTGACTCTGCTGCTGCTTCGGGAGAGCTCAGGGGAGTTGCCGAGA
>NW_010196085.1:189208-210636 GCF_000695765.1 Mesitornis unicolor
TCAGGGGCGTTGCTGAGAGCGTGGGCATGTTAGTGGGAAGGCTGTGTGTGTGTAGCTGCCAAAATTACCGGTGAGTCCTGCCACAAGAATGTGTCTCACCTTTGCTTTCCTCCCTTAGGAGGAACCTCTCTGCCCTGCAAGTCCTCATCACAGTCCTTGAGTGGTTCCCTCTGTAACTATCTCAGGCCCTTGCTAGTTTGCAGCAGCAAAGTCAGCCAAAGCATATTTCTTACAGGGGAAACAGCAAATTTACAGTTTCAGTGCTGACTCTCTAGCAAATTTATGCCTTTCCTTTCCCCATTAGAATTCAAATTTGGTTTCTTGTGTCTTTATATCATGTCCTTGAAATTTCCAGGCTCTTTATCGTAGTTTATTTAACAGATCTCCTCCTAAAAAGAAATAAAGGAATTTTGTTCAGTTTAGTAGGTATGAGCTTCTCTGGTGCACATCAGGATTGGTATTTAGCTTGCGGGGGGCTTCTACATTTTTAAAAAGTTTGACGTGGTTTTTCTATAGCCTGTCCTTTGAACAAGCAAAATTAAATTACAGGAGTGCTTGAATGGCATCCAGTCCCCTACCTCAGGCAACCAGCTGGTGCCCAGCAAAACTGTATTTTTAAAACAAGCATCCCTTTTCCTTGTAGACCCGAGGCACCTACATTTGGGGCACCTGCTTTCCCTCTGCTGACATGAAAAGAAACAGACACACAGAGGGCTTCTTATTGTAGGAACTTAAAATTTAGGTGCAAATTTTAGATGTTTCAGTAAATGTGGAATATATTCTGTCCCTTAGAAGTTACTTCATACATGGTACTATATTTCTGTGGCTTTTGTCAATTTTTGTGAATTGAAACCAGACTTTCATGCTGAGCTGACATGTTTTTTGTTTTTATGAGTTGTTAGACTATTATAAACCTCCTTCTTCTCCAGGAGGGCACAGATTTATGCATACTGAGCACTGACATGTAGGCCAGAGTATGAAATCACACATATTGAAAGCACTTCTGGATATCATTAATCTAATAATTGAAGACTACAGGCCTTCCATAGTATGTTTGTTGTTCTTTAAGCAGAAAAAACTCTGCTGTTCCCCAAAACCCAAGATGCATTTTGAAATGAGTGATGGTCTAAAAAATATCTTCATTGACTGCAAACCTGGGGATACTCAAAGGCAGAAGAATCAACTTCAAGACACCTCAGCTGAATAAAATAGTGACTGGAAGACCATCATTGCCAGGGTACAAAGCATTTCTTTTCCAAGACACAATGCTGGGATCTTCATTTCGCTTGCAGCCAAATTTACTTCTTGTATGCTTTTGTTGCATGCTGAATGTCACTCATTAAACGTAAAACCTCCATCTAAAAGGTAATAGTGTCTGTCCATCATGTAGAATGTCCTATCATGCTGAGAAAATGGATTTTTATTGAAGATGTAAGTAGTGCTGCAGGCCTGTGATCGAGCTGAAGCCGAATTAGGTTACGGGTGCAGAGGAGCAGTTTGTAACTGAGACTCCTCAGGGAACAGGGAAGGTCCCCCTGGACAGTAATCGTGCCCAGGCCTCAGATGGCTCATCTTGCTTCCATTTTCGCCCCTTATGAATTATTCTTCCCTGCTATTTGGGAAGGTCATAGGTCAGTATCGCTCCAAATCCCCTGGTTTTTGACAGAAAATGCATGTCATGAATAATGAATTGTGGCTTTGTGCACACCACGATAACAGCTGAGGGAGGAAGAAAGGATCCTCCCTGCAGAAGAAACTTCTATACCTGTTTTGAGCAACTCATCACCATGCAGAAGAAGTCCATTTGTATCTGCGAGTGGTAGTACAGGCTCCTAACCAGAGGCCACATGTTCGGGAAAAGCTGAGAACAATGTCTTGCACGCTCCCAGTCCCCAACAGTGACAGTATTTGAAATGAAAAATGTTCCTTGAAGTGTCTTGGTATATAAATCATTCGAAAGTGTGACTCCTTATCAGTTATTTAGGAGTGCTGAATTTTAGCTGAGAAAATTTAATAGCAGAACTCTGGTTGAGCCTTGGCTGATAACCTAAATGTGCTGACCATGAGAAGCATGCAGATTATACATAAAATCCAGCGACTAAAAATGAACCTTGAATGTTCAATTGCACAACAAGCTCCAAGAAGAGAAGACAAATTCAGGCATTTTTCAGCTGTCATCTGGAGTTCAAATAGTATCCAACCTGCTCTGCTGCTGGCTGTGAATGACAACTCGCTGGACACCCATTAGTGAGAGTGAGACAGCCGAAACTGAGGGCAGCTCTCTCAGGAGGCTGCACCGGTCAAAACAGCAAAAGGGAAGTAATAATATTAGTCCAACCTGTGTTTCTGTCATTTAGATCAAAATACGTCATGAAAACAGTGTAAGAGACTTTGATGAAGTCTAAGCTAAACTTCACATGTCTTTGTACATTCCCACTTCTACTTTAAATTATTTAGAACTGGTTGCAAATGTTGCATCTCTAAAAAAACTTTTGTTGGGGCTTTTGTATGTGGGAAGGAGTTAAGTTTTTTTAAGAAGAGAGTTTTGGGCAGACATGGAAGCTGCATTTTTTTGGCTACCAATAGGCCTTTCAATGTACTCTGTGCATATTAAGATATATTACAGTGTTGTCAAAACTCTTGCAAATGAGACACATGAGCTCACTCAATCTATTGACTGATTACATAAGCTACCGAGAATCCAGGTCAAACCGAAATCGCTTTTCAAAAGCTACCAGTTTAAAGACAGCGTCTTCTCTTTATCCTGTAATTTGCTTCATCACAAACACATTTAAAAAGATTTTTCAAGAACCACAAAACCTAATTTTTTACAGGATCTAGGAAGAGAAGTTTGTGCTTTAGAAGGGTTACTCAACTGTGGATGAAATCCCACTGCTGTAAAACAAAAACAAGATTTTTTTTTCAAGATGCTCCTCAGGGTAGTAACCCAAAAACACTTCGCTGTTGAAATCATTTTTGCACAGGGCTAATCCTGAGGCTTTGCACTATCTACCAGTCAACTACTGATTTGGAAGCCTCGGGAGAAAGCAAGGCACTCTCTTGGTATTTACACTATACGGCAAAATCCTGTCCATCCGGCACATGCTCTGTGTACATGCATGACATTTGAACAGAAATTACTAGAGTGTGTAGTTTCCCTTTTCTGTTTGTATGGGTTTCTTGTTTATTTGCTTACCACTACTATCTCCCTGGAGGGGCACTTCCTACAGGAGGCATTGCACAGGATCTCGATGAGTTTGCTGTGCAGTTATCAAAAGGATAATTAACAATGTAGGATTAGATTAACATCTTCTAGAGGTCAAGCTTTCCCTTTAAGCTTTCCTGTCTCTCTGCATTCGATTTTTCCTGTTCTTTGACCCCAAAACGGCAAGAAACTATTAACTATAAAACCATTTAAAACCTCATGGCGGGGAGCTAGACACTGGTGCTCAGTGCTGAAAGGGTTAGTTTGAGAGAGAAACAAGGCTGAATAAAACAAAATTCTCAGGATGCTCATCCACATGATGCTTAATTAGTCCTCATTTAGGGGAACTGAGAAGCTGCAAACCCAAATAATCAGTGCTTTTATGGATGGTAGTGTCAGATGAATGCTTGGAAGAAGATGACAAATAACATTTGAGATTTTTTTCTTCCAACTTGCAGTCATCCTTAGATTGCACGATAGTGGAAATGGAAGCTCATTAAATACGTGACTTCTCCAGCTGTCTACATGGAAGAAGAAGACATGTTCTAACATTTTTGGCCTACTATGAGCCAAAAAATAATCAGGGTCAACGTGGTGCTAGATCAGACTGGTGTAATGTTCTGCCTCACCTTCATCCACAGCCGCAGATACTTACGGGTCATAAGAACCCCTCAGCAAATGCTAAATCATAAATTTAGCTCCAGTTTTTGCAGGAAGGAACTGGGTATTTATGCAGCTATTTATGCAGCTGCAGCTGTTATCGTGCGTATTTGTTTTTTTTACACATAGACCATTATGGAACAAAAGTCTTACTCTGAAATTGGTAAGTTCGTTTCAGCTCCCACTTTGGTAATTAGCATTTGATGAGGCTACTTGATCTTGCGTGTAACACTTTTCATCAATACTTGCTGGCGCTACCATGCATTAAGTGCTAATACATTATTTCTAGGAACATTAAGGCCTGGAGTGATTGCCACCATCATTGTGTTATGGAGTCAGCGAATTAGGGAAACGAGTCACAGGAATCTTAAAGACCATTAGCCGTTTTTTTGTGATACTTCCAGAGGATGGTTTGTCAACCTATGCAAGTGGAATGTTTGAGTGTTTTTCTCTTATTTTCAAGTAATATTAAAGAGAAATTTAAAGTAAGCTGTAAATATGCATTCAAGACATTAAAAGAAATTTTCTTGTGAATTAATGAATGTGATAAGGGCCCCGTGGTGAGTCAGTGCTGGATTTGCTTTGAAGTCAAAATGGAGATTTCTGGTTGGTGATTTTCTAGATGATAAGAACATTCGTCTGATAGCAGCAGCAATTATTTTTCTGTGAAGGCTGCTGCAACCTGCAGTATCATTATATTCTGTTCCTAGTTTTATCACTGTCTTCATGACTTCTGTTCCCCTCCAAGACTGAGTCCCATGTTTTTGCAAGGCACTGTGCTAATCCCTACAGGCATCATGTCTTTTCAAATTAAACCACAAACGTGGCCTTAAAGTACTGGTGAAAATCTAAAGTAAACCTACAAGGGAGAGAAAAAGATACTTGATGCTAGTAGTCCAGACTACTAATTCTTACACTTTCGTAGAGGTGTGGGTGGAAAGAGAGAAAGGGAATGAATTTGAGATGAAATTTCAGCCCAGATGAGTGGTTATTACCTTTAATTTCCTGGTCTCTGTGGGCTTGTCAGTAATGTTTTGCCAGGCTGGTTGCTTTTAAATGTGTATTAGAGCTGACACAAGAGGCAGGAACATCTCAGCAGTGTGTTATTTACCCAGGAGTATATGCTATAAACTGTAATATAAATATATCATTACGTATACATTAAAGTACAATTTGTTTTGATGCTCCTGTAGTTCTCCTGCAAATAATACTTATCAGATGGAGAAGGAATGAGATCCATCTGAGCTTAGACACATTGTGGTGACTTCTGGGGATGTCAGACAGTTTGTTCTCACCAGGAAATGCTGACCCTCAGGGTGGACAGTCTTCTGCAAAGTTCATTTTTGTCAGCTAGCTTTGTCTATCTTCATTTTGCATGACAGCTGAATGGTGTCTGGTGCTGGGACTTACTTAAGCATCTAAAAATGGTGTTGGAAATGCTGTGCAGGGACTGAGAGCGGATAACCTGTGCTCTGCTGCTACTTTACTCCAGAGGACCACGCTGCCACTAGGACTAGTTTAGCCAAGCCCCAAGATAACTTTGTGCAGAGCTTTTCTTCTTCATTCTTGGCCTTCTCTTTGTAACAGAGACCGGGAGGGAGAAACAGGCAATTTTTAGGGAGGACTCAAGGCATGAGTTAGAAGTTTCTATAAGGCATTGGCTTGAGTCGGGGGGGTATATTTCAGTGATCATAAGAAGTCTGTTGTGTTTACAGACACAAAGTCCTTTTATGTTATTATCCAGCCCATGGATACATAACCAGCTCTTACTACAGAGTAGCTGGTGGTAAAAACAAGCAGCACAGCATGAGCTGGGAGCCAGATATCCGTCACACAGCATTGTTGTGCCCCTGTGTATAATCAGGGAGTTTTAGCCTTTCACAGTACAGGTGGGATTGCTGTGCTACTGATGGGCACAAAGCAGCAGTAATTAGTGCGGGGGCATCTGGAGGTGGTCTTCAGCGTGCCGTCGTGCAGCCACTTTTCCCTGCTGGCCAACAGCAGGGGCTGTGTTGTCCCTTGGAAGAGCTGTTGCTGTTGAGCTGAAAACGCCGGCAGTGGTAAGTGGTACTGGGAGGGTGCCAGATTGGAGTGGGAGCATGAAGGAGTCAGATTTAGCTGTTTAGTGGCCTAAGTAAATGGGATGAGAGTTGGCAGTGTCTAGTTCAGAAAAATGCACACCACCATTAGAGTAAACGGCATCCTAATCAGGAGGTATGCTACAGTGCGATTACCCAGCAGGTCACGCCTGGAAACTCAATGGCCAAATGTTTAAAGGCATTAGAGGCTCATAAGGCTACAGAGGGGCACCAAACGGCGTTTTCAGAAGTGTCTCTTATTACTTAGATGGCAATAAAATCCATGGGAAACAGACAGTGAAGTACTTCTTAATGCCTCCCTGAGAAAACTCTGCAAGATGCCTGTTTTTATTAATAGATGCCCACATGCTTCTTAAAAATCTGGCTGTCAGAGATGTCCCCTTCCAGATAAGGCTTAGAAACAGCGAGTAGCACAGGTGGAAGGAGGATTACCTCCCTGTGTAATGCCTGCGTGTGGCTGTATTTGCATGCCTGGTGCCACAGAGAGGTGGATCATGCAGGGATGTGCAATCAGAAACAGATGATGTCACACACGGACCTGACGAAAAGTATCAAAGCAGAGAACAAATAAGTCAGAGCATCGCCTTAGATTCCCATTCCCCTGAGCAGATGGAGAGGAAAGGAGGATATGTTTAGTAGTTTGTTCCTTAGATCCCAATAGCAAAAGTACAACCTGGCTCCAGGGTTAAATAAAGAAGGAAAACAAACTAAACTCTGCTGCTAGCTGTGATGGGAAAAGGCCTGCTGTGCACTTCTTGAGGATTATTAGTGTAACCAGTAGCCGGGGAGATCCACATAAAATTCTAGGAATAGAAAATGGAAAGAGAGACTTCCAACAAAGGTAATCAAAAGTATGATGAAATAGGAGATTATTCTCTCACAAAATTCAGTCTCTTCAAAATCTTATTGTAAATGTTATCTTGCAAAATAATCTGGTGATGTATCTTATAATGTGAGCTAATTAGTGATATAGAAGAGAGAGAACAGGACCTTGAAAGAGAAGGCTTAGAAAGCCTTCACCAACTGTGTCAGGGGCTATAGTTCAGATGCAAAGCTGGTGAACATTCAGATGCATAGTAGCAGTCAGGCAGCCACCGGAGAATTCGTCAAGGAGCACAGGCGCAGATGAAGCTGCCGAGGAGAATACTTCTGTGAAAGTAAGTGCGAGATGTGAACAGAGGAGCTGAATTCAATGTCATGGAAGACCAGCAGGTCCTGTGGAGTAAAACCTGATGATGAAAAGTGGGGTCGCAGGCAGACTTGGCAAGTACACCATCATGTCACAGCCTGCAGGAGAGAGCAGGTAAAGAAAAAATGACGCACAATCAGGAAGCAGGCACTGATTTAGAATTTGCATGCATATAATATTAGACTGTACAAAGTGGCAAAAACGAACGGTTTGTAAGGTCCAGGCTGGCACCAGATGCAGCAATATTACAGTAACAGACCATAGGCAAGAAACTGAGTCATAGAATCATAGAATGGTTTGGATTGGAAGGGACCTTAAAGATCATCTGGTCCAATCCCCCTGCCATGGGCAGGGACACCTCCCACCAGACCAGGCTGCCCAAAGCCCTGTCCAACCTGGCCTTGGACACTTCCAGGGAGGGGTCATCCACAGTTTCCCCGGGCAAGCTGTGCCAGTGTCTTACCATGCTCAAAGGGAGGGTGATATAATGTGAGGTGGATAGAGAACATACTGCACTATGGAGATTTCTTCAGGGTTATTCAAGGGAATAAAGCAACGTTGTTCCTAGCAACGCTGAATGACAATTACATGATGTCTTAATCTCTAGGACTCTATGTTAGCACAAGTGTAATGGCACATATACGGTATTTGAGTTCATGCTTCCAGTAATATAGGAGATACAGAAGCCACTGCTGTCAGTGTGAACAGACGTATGGATGATGCTACCAATTACACTGCTGTCCAGGCTGCAGCAGTGGGAACTCCTGGCTGGGACAGCAGCACCTCTGCAAACTCTGCCTTTGCCAAGGTGTGCGGAGAGAGGATGGCAGGAGCTAAGGAAGGGGTACCAGGTGTCTTACACCACTGTGATCTTCTCTGCCTTTACAGTTGCACTCTGATACTGTTCTCTCAGCTCTGGTTTTCCATGAGGAAAGTGTTTTGTCCTACCAGAAAAGGGTGGGGACTGCTCTGTGTTCTGTTTCCTTGGAGACAGTTTCTCTAGCTCAGAGCAGGTGTATCTAGGTGATCCTGCTCTGGCAGGGCATTTGGACTGGATGATCTTTAGAGGTCCCTTCCAACTCCTAATATTCTGTGATTCTGTACACTAGTGGCACAACATGAGGAAGTTTGAACCATCCAATTTCTTACCTCTTGGATGAGGCAGTTGCCAGGTCTCTTTGCACAGTGTCTTCCACAATGCCTAACCCCATTAACCAGCTCAACATAAGAACTAAGGGATCATTCTCTAACTATTCCTACATTTTGGGGTAGGTTGAGGTTTTTTTTTCTGTAAGTTGATATTATCTCACTGACATGACAGGCAGGATTAATAAAGCCTTAGTCACAGAACTGGAAAGATTGCTTACTTTTACACATAGTACTAAGAGCTGCCTGGAACCTTCGTTGTTTGAGCAGGCAGCCAAAAAGTGAGGGGAAATAATGAGAAAAAGGAGATGTACTTGTCACTACAGCTGCATGATTAAGCGTAGATGCCGGTGAGAGAGTATACAGCATGCTGCTTGCTGCCAAAAGGTATGGAATCATAAAGCAGTGTCTTCATATTTTGCTGCATGATTTCCCTGTGATACTGTGTTAATATAGCAGTGTAGATTAGCAATGCAGTATTAAGACATGACACTGTAATAATTATGTGGGCTTCTTTGGAATCCATTCATTAAGTAGCAATATGTGTCTTGGTTTAATTCAGTGTCATTTGTAAGTGCAAAAAAAAAGTCCCTATGTTTCTGTTCCCAAAATAAATCAATATTTACTGTTTGTTAGATGGCATTTGGAAACAGAAAAGCTACACTGGAGGTCTGTGAACTGCTCAGAATCTTTGTTGTATGTAACAGGCTCTGTCTGAGCCTGCAATTTCTGTGTAAACTTTGAATCCTGCTTTGTAGAGCCATTCTGCCTATGGATGTGCATGCAGCATTTGGTTAGACTCACTGAAAAAGTCTTTTGCTCAAGGAAACCATTGCAAGTCCCATCAGCACAGCTCTGCCCTGTCTTTGCAGCAAAGATCTGTTACCACAGGCCTTTGTGTTGCTTCGGGAGAAGTTTCCAGCTAGGATTCATTTTTGACATAGATGAATGGGAACTTTGGTCCTATATACTTTTGCTGAGCATTAAGCTTTGAAAAATGAACAATTACATTTAGAATTGCCTTTCAACATTAATAGGTGGAAAAGATCTGCCCTGTTCTCTGTATGAGAGTGGGGATTTTTTTTGCTGTGGTAAAAGTGGAGTGGACTTTCTCAATTCAGAGGTACTCCTGGTTTTGGTTGTGTTGTCACATTTTCCTTAAGATTAATATTCCTGATTATAAAAACAAGATACAGAGGTGAGACTGCATTTTGGAAATTTAGTATCTTCTTCTCCATAGATCCATAACCATTAACCAAGAGAATAAGAATTTTAAAACAAGCTTTTGAGAGGAAAAGGTTACCTTTAGCAGAGAACGTACTACTGCAGAGATGGACGTGTTGAGCTGATTTTACAAAGCAGTCAAGTAATTTTGTGTTCTAAAAATTTTAAGACCTACATGCAAGGTACAACTAAATTTCTCTGACAGGTACATGGAAATGTCATTAATAACCTAATATCCCTTGTGTCAGAGATGTACTTTTGGAGTGTGTAATGATAAAAGATGTCTTCTTAAGGCAGTATCATGAAGTTAGAAAGTCTGGAATTTTAAAAAAGATGTGATTTTTTTTCCTCTGTGCCTTCACCCCATAGGATTTCAGGAAATGGTGGGTTTCAACTTAATCCTTGTATGTTCTTTTTTGTGTATTTTCAGGATTCCTCTTCGATTGGAACAGCCACGGTGGCTGGTCCCAGGACAAGTGCAATAGTTGGAGATCAGGGAACACCGCAGAAGGTCCAGCTCCCCCTCAATATGTAAGCAGCTCAGCTCAGTCACTGCGTACTCTTGTTTTCAGTCGTATGCGCATGTGTGCACGTGTTTGAAATCTGAAAGCCTGAATCTAGCTCAGGAGCATTCTGAGAAGAGAGAGATCACAATTGCATACATGACCCAGCCTCTGCTGAAATTGAAAAATGAGTAGAGAAAGGCAAGACTTCCCCTTTCTCTGCGAGCCTTTTTAGACTCCTGGTATATTTATTACAGCTCTATGAATCATTGTGAAGCAAAAAGAATTCCTCTCACCTAGAGAAAATCTTCTTCCTTCATCTAAAAAGGTGTAGTCCTATGCAATCAAACACCTGATACGTTTATTATTAACCAGAAAAAATGAGCCAATTGCATTTTTTCAGTGCCATAAACAAAAGCAACAAATGAACTTCATATCATGGGCATATGGGCTTATTGAATAGTGTGCAGAGTAACAGAAGGTTGAGTGGATACAGAACAAAAAGAGTAGACTTCATTATAATAAATCTCTTCTAGCCTGGTTGGTTTATCTGGTACCTGTCTAGTTAAACTACTGAACCTTTTCCTCTCATCTCATATACCTTGTGAAAGCAGTAGAGCTATATAGACACACATGCACATATGCATACCAGTATTCTAGGGTTTTATGACATGGCTAAAACAAAGTCTGAATTCACAAGTAAAATCCTAAAATAGCATAGCAAATCTGCTTTAAGGAGAATAGGGGAGTTGGAACAGAACCAAAACAAATTTGTTCTTGGCTCCTAAGGTGAGATCTTCATGCCTGAGGGGTACCACACATCACTAAGTGCCCCACAGAGAAGTCTCATCATCACCTTGTGCTCACCCTGTGCAGGCTGTGGGGCACATAGTGGGGCACAAATTTATTTCAAACGTTGCCCAGACTAGGAAGCAGTGACTGGCAGTACTTCCAGTATTTATTTGCTGAATCAGGCATTTTTCAGCTCTCTGACAATGCCCCTGCCTACATCCCTCAGCAAGCCTTCCCTTCTCCTTCCCTTACTTCTCCAGTCATCTCCCCATGAAGCAGCTGCATAATTTGGTCTATCATTTTGCATTTACAACACAAGTTCCAGTCAAAGAGGAGGTGTTATCTGAGAGCTATAGGGAGGTACAACCCTAGACAGGGCCCTGGGGCTTCTGCATTGTAAGTAGGGTCATAGGCAGCTCCCTGAGGCCAATGAGATACCTTCTTGCTTAGGCCTTTTTCTAGGGACCTTTTTGTAAAGGCTTTGGCTTCCTCTAGGTCCTGCCCCCTAACCCTTAGCCTCACTGTTTCACATAGCCCAGAACAACTTGCCATTACATTTTGTGAGATTTCAGATTGTTTTAACCATTTCTTCTTGGTTGTGGAGAATTGGCTGGTGAAGTTTTACATCTGGAATCTAGAGAACAGTGAAACATGTCCAAGTCCAAAGGCTTTGGCTTAAGGCAAAATCAGCCTCAGCGAGCAGGACCCCTAGCCCTAATCCCCTTCCAGAGGAAAAGCCCAGAAACACTTTCTGGAGAGGGAAGCTGACTGCATTCAGATTGTTTGCAGCCACATATGAGGGCAAGTGTCCTGCCAGCTCTCCCACAGCCCCCTCTGCATCAGCACACAGGGCTTACGCCTGTCTCCATGGGGTAGGCATGCCAGCCATCAGCCAGCAGACTCAGGATGGGCATCCTCACTGCCCCACATAGGCAGTGGGATTGCTGGTCCACAATGAACGTGCTGATCACCTCTGTTGTCCCAGCATCATGCTATGTGGCTATCATATACAAATTTTCACCAGTTTAGCAATACAGAGATTGGTCAGTTTTGGCATAGAGTCCAGGCTGGGCTGTTGTATACCTTCTTTTAGTCTCTGCAAGGGTTTTGTTACTCTCTCCGGAGGATGTTTAGGCTCATTGTGATATTGGTTATTCAGGCTTACTGGAGGCTGAGTTGGGGAAATTTGCAGGGAGAAACAGAAAGAAACTAGAAGGAGAGTTGGAGATAGCTGCAAGGGAAAGCAGCCTATGATCCACTTAGGGTAATTTTCCTTGCACCTTCTTCCAGCATCTCAACCGATAAAGTACATTATTACATGTAGACCCTTGGGGAAAGCACTAAGTATGTCTATCTGAAATGCTCTGTCCTTGAGCCCCTGCTTTACCCATAGCTTCTGAACATGAGCCCTGTGTAAGCAGCAACTTAAAAAGGGGCAGTCAAAGCCACAATTTCTGCTCTCTGGAGTGCAGTCTTGGCACTCTCTGTTATATCCTAGCGGAGCACTGTGCTGAAGGGTTAGCACTGAAGCATGTAACCTTATTTCATGTCAGGATGGTGCATTTGAATGTTCTCCAGTTCATATGTAGCTTCATGTTTTCCATCAGGTGAACAGCTACAGACCTGCTCAGGACCACCTGACTGTACAGGCTAAACAAAGGATCTGCAGGATGGTTTCTCCCATCTGTTGCCTAATGAAATACAGTTTCTGATTAGGTCTTTGTACCCCATGCACGTGGTAAACAGAGCTAGGCACATCAGCCTAAGCATGCCCCAAGGAGCTGTTACCAAATATTTCATATTCTGCTCATTACTGCTGTTTATTTACTGCCTTCAGAATAAAAATAAGGAAATCTACTCATACCATAAAGGGATAGAATCAGGAAAACTAACAGGATTTATTCCTCAATTATATTCCTGGAGAGCAGAAGTAAAAAGCCATGTATCATTTTTATTGGCTGCAAGTCTACAATCACAATGGTTATAGTTTTCATTATTTCTCTGATTCGCTGCTACAAGGTGGGCAGCAAGCCTCTTCTCACACACCTCCAAGCCTAAGAGCAATCTGCTGCACTTTGTAGTGTAAATGCACTTTCCCTAAGTGTTTCCCCATTTGTCTTAGTCTCTCTGCACTGCCTGTTATGCACAGGCAGGTTTTTTGCTTTGTTAAAGCACAAAGAAAAAACCCAAAAAAGTATAACCTTGATCAAGAATTACCAGAAATCCCTTTTTGCATTTGTAGAAAGGCGACAGTACCAAAATAAAATTGATATTTACAAAGAAAGTGCTGTTCTGTGTGTGCATTCTTGCTATCCTATCCTGACTTTCCATTATTCCCCAAAGTGCAAGCAATCGTTCTTAATTTTCAACAAGGATCTCTCTGAACAGAGAGAACACCTTTAGGGACTTTAAGCTGTAGTCATTTGACAACATTCAACACATCCCTGAAGTAGTAACGGAAGAACAAAAGAGAGAGAAAAAGAAAGAGTCAAAACAAAGGGAGTAAGTAAAAGCTGTAATTAAATAAATAAAAAGTTCTACATATTGGGTCCTCGATTAAATATTTATTAGAATATTTGCATACAAAACATCCAAAGCCAAATTTTACCACTTTGCTTACTCAAGCAGAAATCCCCTCACAGAATTTGGCCCTCTGTCACTTTTTGTTTTACCCACATAGTACGAGAATTACCATACCAGATCAGAACAGTTCAGTGTGTTGTTTCTAAAACTGGCCAGCATAAATAGCAACAAGGAAGTTGCAAGAAAGGCTGCCTTAAACTTTTATAAAGTAGCCTACCAATAAGAAAACTTTCTCCTGCAAATGCGTAGTAGAGGCAGCTCCCACCCTGAAGCATATGAATACATACCTCATCCAGATGTTAGGCTTTGCAAAGCCTTCCCACTTAAGTCCCCATTATTCTGGCTGTCTCTGTGATTGCTTTGTCCTTCTGAAGCTGCTGATAAATTCTTAACTTCAGTGCTGCTTTGTGGCAGCATTTTATTTTGGTCATGCCTTGGGCAAGAAGTGTGTCCTATTAATTTCTAAATTACTCCCTGACTTTAATGTGATTACTTATTCCGTTATTGTCTTAGCATCCACTTGACCTTGTCTCTGCCGTTCATTGTTTGGCATGCTGTAGTGATGTCCCTTTTCAACCACCATTTCCGAGCAGTGCTTCTGCTCGCTTTCTGCTCTGTGTGGCTGGAGTTGAAGCTGGACAGGTGGTGGTTGATGTCAGCTGTACCCTCTCTTCTTGTGTCACCTCTCCCTGCAGCTACCTAGCCCTGTACGCCTACAAGCCACAGAAGAACGATGAGCTGGAGCTCCGCAAAGGCGAGATGTACCGGGTCATTGAGAAATGCCAGGACGGCTGGTTCAAGGGGACGTCTCTGAGGAGCGGGATGTCTGGCGTCTTCCCAGGCAACTATGTGACGCCTGTTTCAAGGTGAGAACCACTGGCCAAGGTGGATACGCCTCAGCTGGGACTGGGGGGTGATCTGCATCTGGAGAATGCTGAAGACAACATAGCTCTGCTTTGAGATCACGTCCTCCTTCCAGAAATTTTCTTGATGGCAACATTGTGCAGTGCAGACTTGGGTAATGAAGCTTGCTGGTTGTAGCATTGGAGTTATCCATGTTCTCAGAAGACTTTGCTAGTTGTGTTAGATGATGGCATTTACAACCTGTGACTTTAGAAAGTCTGATGTGCCTAAATCTTACTATTGTAAAGAATCTGTTGGCTAATTAGTTTTTTATTGCTATAAAACTACTGGACATGTAATGGGGATAAACAAGGGAAGGGATGCTTGTGTCTTGCTTTGCAGTAGCTCCTAATATAGATTTTGTTTTTCTTAAATCAAAGGTCTTGGATTGTTTGGATCGGGAGTAATGTTTGAACCGTTAAAATTCAGAAGTGGTAGGGAGTTCAGTAAATTGTCTGATAGTGGCTACCTCTTTCTCTGTTGCCAAAGATGAAAAAGGAAAGAATAGCATGTTTGGGGCGGAACATTATTTGTCAGAGTTAGGTATTGGACAACACAAAATCAAAGGGTGTTTCTCATCTAGAGTCCACTCTGAAATAGTCTGTGAGTTCAGGAGAAAGTTCATCAGCATGTCCCAGACTATTAAGCCACACTTGCCCCTGTCTCCTCCAGAGCAGCCACGGGTTTACAAATCAAACTCATTCCTTCTCATATGCTCTCAGTCTCTCCTCCCACATACACACAGTCACCACCATCTTTCACTCCTCTACAGAGGATGGCATCACACAACTCAGAAAGTGTTGATCTTGAAAAATTGATCCAAGTTTGTTCCATTTAAGTTTATGTCATGTTTGTAATATGTGGACTGAGCAAGACCAAAAGTTAAGAGCAGATTAGGAGATGATAACTAAGCCTGCTGACAGTTCTAATATTTCATTTCAGTTGAAAAAAACCCCATTAATTCATGGGGTTGTCATTGTTCATCAACCTAAATGTATTTACCTGATTTTATAGAGCCTCTCGGCTGCCTTCACTCCTTGCCTCTTCAGCTCTTAATTAGTAAAGAAGTTTGTGCTGAAGTGTTGGTGATCTGAATCAGCAAGACTTTATTAAATGCAGCATGTCATGGCTAGAACAAGGCAGACAGAAGTGCTAAAGGGCAAAAGTGCTTTTCACAAAACCTGAAAGCAGCTTTGTGATTGTATTTGTGATTCTGTGAGCTAATTAAGTGCCTGTGTAAGTCACCCTCAGTGAGAACAGTAAGAAAAATCTGATAGCAACAAAATCTTCTATTTGCTGCACTTTCAACTTACTTTGTTCCCCTTTGACAGCAAAGCAGATGATGACATTCATACATGTTTTTCTGCCACTCCTTACAAAACCCAAGGAAAAGAAGTTGCCCATGAATTTAATAACACCTAACTAGATTTATAAGCTACCAAAGCACATGTATGAGCAGAGCATGGTGGAAAAAGAGCAAGACCCTTTAGATGGACAGACAGGCACAGGGCAACAGAGAAATTTTGCCAGATCCAACATCTCTCCAGCTCTGTGGGAGTCACAAATAGTTTCTGTACCTGTCAGTGTGCATGTTTGCCTGAACACAGCTCTCGGCAGACTATTAGGTGTGCTTTCCTGGCAAACTCCATCTAGTGCAGATGGGCGAGCCAGCTCCAGCTGAACCTTGCTGCTGCCCTGCCAGCTCTTCGCAGCAGATGACAGTCAAGATTTCCATCTGGTGGGATTCCCAGCTTTTCACTACCTGGAGGCTGCTGAAAAAAAGTGAAGGAAAAATAGAAAAAAAACACCAAATACCAACAGATTACTTTAGCAAAATGTAATCCAGGCAAAACTTGCTCAATGAGATGAGTGAAGGATTTTATGACACCACAGTATTGTTTTTCCACCTGTGATTTTGGGGGGAGAGGGGATTGGGCAGAGAGGATGTCTGTCTTTTGCACTTTCAGATCATATCTTCCAGCCTGTGTTTTGGTCTCTTTTCTATCAGAATTTCAGTCTTTTGGCTCCTTTCCACAATTTTCTTAGGGTTGCTTCTTATGTCTGTCTTATCCTCTGAATCAGACCAAGTTGTTCAGCATATTCCTTCTTTCTGCTCTTCTCCTCTTTGTGTACACACACAACAATTTTGAGGCCTCAGAAGTTCTCCCAGTTTCTCCTCCCCCTAGTTTGGTCTTGTACCCTTTCTGTTATCCTCTCCTCCCTTAGTACCCACCTGCATTGTCTCATTTCCATTTCCTTCACCATACTTTGTTCTGCATCATGTCCTCTCTGCTCCCCTTTCCTGGAGGAGGACCTTGGCACATGGAGCAGCCCAGGTGAGGAGAACAGCACAAAATGATTCCCCTGTTTCATGACATCTAGTGCTGGAGAAGGAAATTACTCAGGAACCTGAGTAAGTAACTCAGAGAAAGAGTTCCTGAGCGACAGCTGAGCTTGTCCATTGGTGTCCTTCTGTCCTCCTCAGTGTTCTCCTGTCTAGGTCAGAGAGTTTCTAGCTCAGTGATAGGAGGACCAAGACCTGCTCTAGGCTGAACTCATTGCACAGGAGAAAGAGCCTCAATCCTTCCCTCTGAGGTGTCCCCGGTCACTCAGATGAAATACAAACTACACATACAGTTTAAGTGAGCAGTGAAAGAGGGGTCAATTATCATTTGGATTTCCTTTTCAGTAAGATCAGCAGCACAACCTTCCCTTTTGCATTTCCATAGCAAGTCTAAGCTAGGGCTGGTAACGTCAGTAAGTGTTCAGCCAAGCCAAGCCAAGCCCTGTCAATTTTGCTGCTTTTCAGTCCCCTGCAGCAATCACACACAGATTTGGTGTTATCCATCTTTTATTCTCCCCATGGGGCTGTATGCACGTTTGGTCCTAAGAAAAGATCTCTGAGTCTGTTTTAATTATCACTCCATTAGTGCCTGTAAAATAGCCTCTGGCACACAGAATGACATTTGGGAGATATCCATTTCTGCTGAATTTAGATTTGTGATTTCGCTAGAACTTATTCAGTCAGAAATGTAGTTTAAGGAAAAAAGTGATGAGAAAAATTCTCTTTTCCATTTTTACCCTGCACCTCTTCCCACAGGGGAAAGGGGTAAAAATATCCTCCAGCATGCTTACGACCATGTCCCATAAAGATAAATATGTATCTATATCTCAATTTACTTTAACACTTGAGAGGGTGCTATGTTGAACCCCCTGAGTAACTGGGGGTGCTTATCAGCATGGTGGCTGGGTATTGGGGTCTCTGCAACACGCTGACACTGTGCTTCATCTCTGTGCAGGGTGCCGGTGGGAGCTGGGCAGCCCAGAAACAGCGGAGCTGGAGGAGTTCCAACAACGAAAGGAGCCCCAGGAGCCATCCACCCCATTGGGGCCAGTCACACCAATGCCACCACGTCCGTCAGACCGGTTGTTCCTATCACTGCGCCTTCGACGCATCCCCAGCTACAGGCAGCCTCTCCGCAGCTGAACAACTGCTTGAGGTATTCGGCTCAGCAGCCAGCCAGCCAGACCCGCAACGCCATGCAGATGGGTATGTGTGTGTACCTCCGCCGGTGCCTCTCGCCCTGTGTCGGTGGGATTTGATGTCGTACCCCTCGAGCGCAAGCCTCCCAGATCTGCCCCTTCCCCACAGCTTGCTTTCTCCTTTTAGTCACAGCTCAGTCAATATGGAATAGAGTATGTTTTATTTGCTTGTAATATTTATGGGCTCCTATTGATCTCTGGGAACCATGTTGTGTTTATCAGATTGTTCTGTTGCTACAGCTGAAATAGATTATTGTGTTTACAAATATTTATACAATTTATCTGAGTGAAAGCAAGCACCCTGCATACTAAGGAGATTAACAGTTCTGAGTCCGGTTGGCTTGCAGGCAGAAAAATAACTGCTCTTATCACAGAGCAAGTAATACATGACTTAAAATTAAGAAGCATTTCATTGGACTTCAGGGATGAAAGGTATTTATTAGACAGAATGGGACCCGGTGTTAGTGGTAAAGCGAAAGATCTGAAAAATACTACCACCTTTTTAAATGAGAATAAGAGCTTCTCATACTAGGAGGCCTCTGTTCTTTCTACGTTCCCTTTCTGATGTACAGCACAATTTTCTATAGTACAATTTATTCCCCATTCCCTGATGTTAAACAGCTCTGATGTTGAATAAAGTAAAAGTAAATCCTGTGGTGGGACTTTACAGCAAAATTTAAAGCATTTTGTTTCTGATATTTTATAGGCATGTGAGCCATTGTGTTTACAAAGGCAGATCAGTAAGGACTGTAACTGCTGAAAACTGAGGTCTTAGATACAAAGCAGAGCAGGCACAAATGAGAAGTACACTGTGGTGTAAGTCATGGATTCATACCTTTTGAAGCCAGAAGGCACCATTATGCCCGTCTAATCTCACCTCCTACACAGTGCAGACCAGAGGGAAGAAAATGTAATCAAATATGTGTGAATCTGAATCGTGAACAGTGCAGACTCCTCTGCTCAGCACACAGTGGCAGGACTTTACACAGCATCCATGTCGCACCAGGGAATAATTGATTTATCCTCTTTCTGTCTAGTTCAGAAAGTGCTGCTTTCCCCTCAAGTCACAGCCTTCCAAAATCCCTTTTGCTCCCACAGTGCAGAGGCAGAAATGTCGCTTCTTGGTCAAGGCTCTCAGGAAACATTCAGGTGCTTCTGATGCCTCCTGTGCCCATGCCAATGGGCAGACAGGCTCCCCTGAAACTGAGGTGATGACCTTTTTGTCCCACGCACCTGACATATCCCACACTTTCCTTTCATAGCACTGCTGTGCTACACCTCTAGCAGCTTCCCTGATTCGAGACTGCTCCTCAGGGCCACTCTGACATCTTAAAATGCCAAGGAGTTGGCAGACAGGGTAATCCAGGGAGCACAGAGCTGCTGCAAGACCTTCTAAGTGGGTTGTTCTCCAGCCCTTCCAGAAGGTTCACGGGATTGTTGTTTTAATTAAATAAACCTTTGCCAGGATAAGTAAATTTTTCATGATTATCAATATTTTTCTCCATAATGGATGTCCTCACCAGTATTGTGTGGACCAGAGCCCCTCAAAAGGTCTCTTTAGTCCTGCAGGACAGGACAGTGCACACTGACTTTTGGAAAAGCTTTCCAAGAGAGGCAGACTGACACAGTATTCAAATCACGTTTCTGTTGGCTTGCAATATATATGAGTAACAAATCAATTTTGCACAAGGCCACTAATGTAGGAATACACCCAAAATGAAATATGAGTGATGTAGAACAAAAATAGCCTTCAGTGAGCATTGCTAATTAATAGCATGTTTGATGCAGCGCAGTCCAGATCCAGAGAACCCAGAGCAAAGGCATACATTGTAACAGTAAGCAGATGAAATCAGAGAATAAAATGTGAGAGCTCTGCTCAGAGTTGATTTTTCTCAGGCCATTTATTTTACTGTTTCTCATGTTTTCTGCTTCCTTTGTGTCTGGAAATACTGAATCCTACATGAAAGAAGTAATGTACCTGACATGATTATCAAATCAGTCTTCTGCATACAGATACATGCAGTGAAATTCCATTATTATGCTTTTCCTCTAAATTTAGGAAAGCTATTGCTCCCTTCAGCCAGTAGTTCAAAACCTTGACCCTGCAAGCTTAACCATCCTGGAAAATTACATTTCTGGCAGCAGCGGTTGCTCATCACACAGGTTTCAAACAGAAAAATCAGGAGGGAATCACTTCAAGATAACCAGTGGTGCCCTGTCTGACTCTCTGGAAAGGAATTGCACTTTCCGGTATATATTATTGGTAATCCAGGGAGGGGAAAACGGTAACTAATAGTAAGAATGGTCTTGAAGGCATCTGTAATAACTTTTAGGCCCTATCTCATGCTACGTGGTAAAGTCACATTAAGTTCAAGACTGGTTAATGATAGTTTGGTTGATTTGCTATGAGCGACATTAATAAAAAGAGATGTTATGGAGTCAAGGAGTTACCATGAGGGAGAATCACGTAAACTTTGGAGGTGCTAATCTGCTGATCACTGGCCTATCATGTCCAGTATCACTTTGATAATAGGGCATAAGGCTGGGGATGAAATTCCCCCCTGGCAGGAGCACTCAGCTGGTGTAGTGAGCATGATTAATCACACTCCTTAGCATTTCCATCCCTGGTAATGGGTGTCACTGTTAACCACAGAAACAGAAAACAGTGGTTTGAGTTGTTCTAGCGTTGTTGTTTAGTTAAAGATTAAGTGAACTCCAGCTGGTCCCATGTAAAATTGTATTCTTTGGATGAATTTGTAAGAAAACCATAGATCAGAGTGGGTTAGAAATCTTCCAGAAAAATGCTTCTTGGTCAAAGGAAAGCTGATTTGTTAGGCTCAAAGCTTTTTGACAGGAATGGACATAGTTCAACCAGGCTTCAGCCATGAAGCTGTCCTGGTTAAGGCTGCAAAGGGAATAGACAGCTGCCCAGAGCTGTTCTCCTCAGTGACCAGATCCTGTGTTTTCACATCTCAGGTGAATGCCCTGACCAGAATAGAGGCTACTGTGAGGTGAGTGAGTAGGTTGTTCAGAAATATGTTTAAAAGTTCAAATTTTGCACTGAGGCAGAATGAAACCAGGTTATGAAACCTTGAAGTCATTCATGAAATGGGCATTTTCCAGCCAGTCCTACTATTGAATCGTTGGGAGTGAGCGAATGTCTGAGTGTCATCTTGGCTTCTGGTCTGTACATACCTGAAGTGGAGCTGTATGCAGGTTACACCTAAGCAATCAACCAACCTGGAAGTCAAAGGCAATGTTGTTGTGGAAATGGACCTGGAACTTTGTCACACTTTTTATAATGAGACTTCCAACAGGCTCCCGAATCCCTGGAGAGCTGACCTCAGCAATGTGTCATGGTCACTGTTAAACAGATGAGCACTAATTCCTGGTTCCTAGTGCTACTAGGCAGCGTTTGGCTCAGCAAGACTGAAAGGCACTGTATGGTCCCTTAGGGACTTTGCTGGCAGAGACAAGGCTGACTTCAGAAATCCTCCAGTGGATTTCTGCTTAATTTATCCTGCAGAGCATAGTGATGTGCTGCTGATCATTTTGTGTCGTGGTTTAGGGCTGGGCCGGCC
>NW_010196086.1:0-4203 GCF_000695765.1 Mesitornis unicolor
TGGCCACAAGGGCACAGTGCTGGCCCATGGTGGTGAAGTCACCTTTTGTTTCTGCCATGGCTTTGCTGAGGAAGCTGAAGGAAACTTGCTTTATCTTTGGTCCCGGAATAACAACTTTGCAGCTTGACATTGATATTCTAGGCCTAGCCAGGACCAAGTGAACTAAAACCCTCTGTCCTTCGTTGTGTTGCCTTCCAAGTGGAGGATACGAAGAGTGTTTTGAGGCCATCAGTACCCATGAAATCATGTTGCATTATACAGCAGCGGGTCTCAGCTTTGAAGTTTCCCTTTAACTTTAGTTAAGCTTTGCTCACGTATTGAAGCCCCCTTTAGGGGACACCAAGTCTCCAAAGCTTACCGACAGATGTTTCCATTGAAGAACGGGACCCTCTGTGCTGCTGAAGTAAGAGCCAGCCTGGAGAAAGGAGAGAATAGAGCCTGTGCTTGGTAGTCACTGCCCTGTAGTGTGTGCGGATGATTACTCTAGGAGGGAGTGTGAAAGGCTCATACACATAGATCTGTGTTTTGATGCTGAGGTGAAGTATGTGTGTGAATTATGAGGTTGAGAGGTGCAAAAACCCCAAACAGAACCTGGCAGATACAAGACTGCAATGCCCAGGAGGTTTTATCTGGAGGAGTACTTCCCTTCTGGAAAGATTCTCTTGATGTTTCCATTAGACTTGTTAAGGGTAATGTTTCTTATTAGAGCAAAATCAAAGATTATTTTTATATATAATCTTTATATATACGTATATATGCACACACCACCCCACACACACATTTACCTGGGAATAAAACCAAGAGAAACTGAGCTGAATATCCAAATTCTCATTTCTTGCAAAATACCTTATTTTCCAAAGCTAAAAAAGGGAACACTCAGTTTCTTGAGACCTAAGTGCAGACGACTGTATGCGACATGATGAAACTCCATGGCGTTTCACACTTAGCTGGTCTCTGTTCTGTGGCATTTAAGGGACCTGCTTAATCTGTGGTATTTTTAGTGCTAACAGCTCTATGAAAAATGCTTGCAGACTGTAAATTCTGGATGTGGATGTAAGAAAATAAATGGTAGGTACCTATCAGCACTGCTGCAACACACTTCTCTTTCTTCAACCCCAAAAAACTTGGCTGCTCTCTTGCTGTTCTGCCATCCACTGCTTGATAACAGTAGGGCAGCTCCAGAGTGGCAAAACCCGGTAGCAGTTCTTAAAACCTGGATCTCCTGCAAGGTAGAGACCAAGTTTTTATGTTGTGTGTTTGTGCATGACTTGATGGGGAGTGGGTTGCATTTGTTCCTCTCATTTCCCTATCACCTTGGCACTTTCAGTGCCAACAGGCCAAAATCAGGTTTGGCTCTTGCTGAGGAGGCCTGGGCTATCTAACACGGAAGAATCCACGGAAGGTTCTTGCTGTGTCTCTTGTGATATTCCTTGCTTTGTGGCTGTCTGACCCTACCGTAAATACAATGCTCATTTCTAGAGGTTTTAGGTTGCTTTTGGGGTTTGGTTTGATTTTCTACATGGAAAGTTTGCAGGCAGAGCTGTTGCGATTTGGGAGCAAACACCTGCAATCCTAGAGTGAGATGGTCCTTACATGTACTAAAACACCATCACTGGAGGTGCACATTGCTGACTCTGGGAGAAGGGAAGTGGTTTCTCCCTGAATGAAGCCCAAGAAGACTTATTTTTATTACTACAAAGCTTTTCTCCTTTTCTTTCCCAAGCAGAAAGAGAGCAACATGCCTAGGAGCCTAATGGGTAGCAAATAATACAGCACTTCTTGTAAAAGAAGAGTTTGGAGGTTGTGGCAGTGATATCGTGAAATGCAATGTACTGAAAAATATACTTGCAAAGAGAAGTGGACATTAGGGAAAAAAACCAACACCAAACAAACAAACCCCCAGAACCCCCCCAGTTGTGAGCTGCCAACCCTGCTGGAGGGGACTGGGAGAGGCCAGTGCTTGTAGAAAATGAACAAACAAAAGAAGGGAAAACCCGAGTTATGTTGAGGTTTCCATAGCAACACAATACTTTTCCTGGAAATATCAAATGTTGAGATCTAATCTATCTGCTATTTAACTCTTGCATGCAAAGCCCTCTCCGTTCTCAGTTAACCTGCCATCCTTCACAGCATCCTCCCTAGTGACGAGTGTACTTGGCACTCTGCACTGGGGTGCTGTATGGGGAATGGTGTTCCTGGGACACGGCTGTTCCCATCTGTTCCCCCTCTTTTAGAGCACATCATGGAAAAGGAAGAGCTTATGAGGCAGTGTGAGAGTGATGGGCTGTGTGTAGGAATGACTTGCTGGCTGCCCCGATCCCGGGAGGCTTCTGTGTCCAGCAGATTTCAGGGAGGATGGGCTAAGCTGGTACTGAGAGCAGACTTGCCAGGCAGGTGTATTGCTGGGATAGCCCATAGCCTACGAGGTTTCCTGCAAAAGGATGTGTCCTCCTTGGAAATGATGCAACTTGGTACCTCTTTGAGATCTGTAGAAAACTTTCTATGGAAGTTTGGAGAATTCACCAAAGTAGCCTGATGTAATTTTGTACTTTGTAGTCCATTCTTTGAAGAGCATTAGACTGGACAATCCTTGATGGCAGGGGAAGCCTCTTACGGAGGGAGGTGGAAGAGTGGCAGTTTTTACCTGATTAAAAAGTACAATTGAGAGAGTAGCAGCATGACAAGAGTCCGTGAAATTACTCGTGCTCTCAAAAACGTAGAAAGGAACGTTTGTTCCTCTCTTCTTGCAGAGAGAAGCCCAGAGTGGATTCAAGAGACCTCTGCCTGACTTGCCCCTCTCTGATAGTGTGGTGTCTGTAACTCAATTGAAGGATTCATGAAACTGTGGTTCTTGCCTGGCCAGGGAGAGAACCTGCGGCTGGCTTAAGAATGCAGCCCATCTAAGTGTTCAGGTCATTTAGCTCTTCCTTGCATTCCTCCTGCTTTTCAGCCTGTTTGGCTGTTAATGGAAAATGAAAATTTTGGTTGGTTTTCTGTTTTGGTTGTGGTTTTTTTTTCCTCTCCCTACCATCTCACCATCGTATCTAAGGTCTCCTGCATCGTAACTAGTTACAAGAAGAGCATGGTGAGAGAAAGCATGTCCTCCAAATGATGCTTTATGTATATTATGTCTGCCCAAATGCAGTTATAAATGTATATACGAGTTCTTAACCTTCAAAGGAATGAAATTTGGATACTAGCTTGCAATCTGCCTAGTGAAGGCACTTGGATAAGACCATAGAATAAATCTTACAGCTGAAGAGGAGGCTCCTCTAGAAGGAAATGCAGCCAGATGAGATGTTTAGAAGCAACTTGTGTTGCTGTTCATGCCACAAGTTCTGTGATTTCTCCTGGTCATCCCTCACATAGCAGAGTCCCTTTCCACCCTGCCAACTTTATCCATTAACCATACTTCTGAGGTTTTATTCTTCCCCAGAAGCCACGGGAATTGGGCATGATACAGACTGGATGTTAGTATAGACCTTTGGTATTTTCCCCATTAGTATGTCATTATTTTGAGCGTCCTGCTCGCAAACTCAGTGTTTTAACTGATCACTGTATTTCCAAGTTCCTATCAGGTTACAATGACAGACACAGTTTAGCCCCTTAATAGCAGGGCATATGAAGATTTTAGGAAGACTTATTTATTTCTAGGAGCACCTCTATTTATTTTTCTGTATTTGTGTTGGTGGAAGCTGGAGCGTTGCTGATGCTTTGTTGCACGTTACAGCCTTCGTTTTTACTGCAATCGTAAGACTTGGGACCCTGGGCAAAGTGCTGTGGTGTGTGGTATGCATGGAGCACAGGCTATTTTTGGTCTTTTCTGTTTGAGCCCTGTTCTTTGGCTGGCTGTAAGGGTGGAAGAGGGAATTCAGCACCCTGCACGATCTCCCTAGGTCTGTGATTCTTTGTGGCTCTGTGAGGGGAAAGCAGAGCCTATGAAGTATGATGTGCAGGACGGCAGAGGCATGGCCGCAGGACCTCTGTATTTAGATGTGTTGTGTCACAGCGTTAAGGGCCCGACTGTGGCCAACCCCTGCAGTATTCAGCCAAAGCAATATTCTGTTTTAATAGGCGGGCTTCACTCTTTTTGCCCTGGTTGTTGTTCTGTTATTAACCTGTTAATGCTTATCGAGAAGACTTGTGCATAGCAAACAACCTTCATTACAGTCTTTGGAAGAAAAACTGTTCTTGGAACCGCTC
>NW_010196086.1:4234-12793 GCF_000695765.1 Mesitornis unicolor
AACTGAAATCCAAGTATGTGCCTATAAATAGGAAGCAGTACTTTAATACTTCTTAACAAACCATTCCCTATCTTGAAACATTCATTGTATTTCCTCCCATTTCTCCTGACGGCCACCTGTTCAACTTCTGACCTGTTTGTAAAAATCTTCACACCATCTATCAGAGGGATACGCGCTCTTACAAACTTCTGTTCTGTGGGCATTAAGTAAATTATTTCTTTAAGATCATCTGGCAGATCTATAATTAATTAAACCCTCCGTGATATTAGCGCAAAATAATTTAGCCTTTCTAAAAAGGTAAATGTAATTTGCCGATCTGGTATTTGGAAGAATGCTTTCCCCAAAATCAATTCCTTTAGTTTCCAGAGAATAGAAATGAGAAGCAATCTCATTTTAATTATATCTCTTTATTGCTAACAAAGGAATGATTTATGCAATTAAATTAACTGGCTAGAAAATTATTCTCAGCTGGGCTGTCCTAATTCTTTGCTTTCTGAATTGCAGGCTCTTACACTTCTCTATGTAGATTAATTTTTCTGATATGCAAACAATGCTCCTTGTGTTCATTTTTAACATTTTTTTATTCACAGCTCCCCTTTTCTTAGTGTCAATGACATGAGTAATATTTGTGCACTGCTGGGCTCTGATTCAGGCCTTCTTTATGTAGAAAGATTGGGGAAAAAAAAAATCTTTTCTTTTGAATCTCATTATTGCCGGTGCAGAGCAAGGTTTTGAAGTTTTCTTATCTATTGCTGGGGAACAGCAGCAGGAACATGGAGGGACTGCAAAGATGACAAAGGATGCAAACTTTTGAAGGAAAATGTATCAGCATTAAGGAGACAGGTGAATATGCAGCCAGCGTTAAGAAAGCAAGCGCTTTTTTATTGTTGTTATTATTCCTCTTAAACTCTTGTCTCCATGCAGCCAGGCAAAAAGCTGAAATGCAAGGGGGGAAAAAAGTATCTGTCTTATGATGTACACAGACTTAATACCGAAAGAATTTTGGATTTTCTTTCTGCCTGGGATTACTTTGCAGTGGCTGGCCAGAATGTTAGCTACTGATATTTGGGCTGAGGGGAAAATTACCATGTAACAACACACTGCAACCATGTGCCAACACAATCTGACATCTTCTGAATGGGGCATTGGTGTAATCTCCTGTTTTAAAACAGCAGTGAACATATTGCGGAGCACGTGTTCGCTCTGTCTGAGCTGTCCTGCCCTGTATCAGCAGAGATGTGTCAGCTGGACAGTGTTTGCTGTGTTGGCACTCTCACGCTGCCATCAGATGGTTCTGAAAGTAAAAAAAAAAAGGAAAAAGAAGCAGGGTTTGGTCTGGGTTGGTAATGCGGTGTTTTGGGCGTGGAAAAGTCTATGCCGTGGGGATTAAGAGTGGGTTCTGAAGGCTTCTGAGCAATCAAGCTCCGATGATTTGGATGGGACAAGAAAGTCCTTTGAGCTTGTTTCCTCTGAACGTGGATCATCCAAGGGAAATCTTCCTTCTGGGCTCGATAGCTGCTGGGCGGGTGATGGGGTAGTTGGTACGATGCCTGCTGGCTGCAGTTGTTGGTGCTGTCCTTGAGGACACTGCTGTAAAAAGCAGCACAGACTGAATTTGCTTAGAAAATGAGATCCCACTGATTGGAAGAACCTTTCTCAAAGAGCTGTTGTTCTTGGCTTACTGTCAAAGAGTGGTTTAGTCCTGCAAGCTTTCTGCACGGGGTGGTACAGTTCTCTATATGAATGCCCTGGCTTGTACAGAAAATCTTATGATGCCTGAGGAGGATGCCATTGGGGGTGACCTTACAAGCAGTCTGTAGAGCAAGCTTTCAGGTCAAAATGACCTAGGCAAATTGAAGGACTAGTTAGAAATCAAGAAGATAAATTTAATGGCAAACGTTACTTTTAGGGAAGAAACATCTGATTAAAAGTGAGAATCAACGACCTAGGCAAGCGGTACTGCAGGAAAGGATTTGGGTTCACAGTGAATCACAGCTCAGTGAGTCAGTGATGCTTCTTTAAAAAGAAATCGTGTTCCTGGAAATATTAATAGGAGTCATGTGCAAGTTGTGGGGTCGAGGGAGAGATACAACTACTCTGTTACTTGATGAAGTCTAGGCTGGCAGAATCTATCCTGCTTCTGATGCTGTATTTCAGAAGCCAAAAATGGGAAATAACTGGGAAATCATAACCTGTGGGATAAATAATGACAAGTTCGACAGAGGGAGAAAATCAAACTTTATTTACAGCGAGGGAGAATTAAGCAGATACCAGGAAAGCCTTGACCATAAGCTACAATGCTCAATGCTCACAGATCAGCCTGCCAGGAGAAAAACCAAACCTTGAACCCACTGAATTGTGTCCTTTGGTTCCCCAGCTCCACCTGCTTCTGCTCTTAACTCAGCAAACCTGAGCTTTCTTCTACCCCATGGCTGCCCCGTGCTCCTACAGCCTGTGTGGGTAAATGACTGCATAACCCTTCCTCATCTTCACTTAGCTCCTGGTCCCTTCTACCTGGTTCATTCTACTTTGCCAGCAAATTTCAGTGGGAGCTGGTACTGAGAGCTGCTTCTAGGGATGACTGAGGGAAAGGTTTCACTTCTCAGTGCAAGAAATCCTCCATTCCTTTTGGAATAAGCAGTGTGTAAGCATACAAGGAACTGAGGAAGCAAAAAGATGTGCTTGCTGTGACAGGACCTGTGGGAATGGCTCAAAGCTGTGTCAGGAGAGGTTTAGCCTGGATATTAGGAAGGATTTCTCTTCAGAGAGGATGGTCAAACACTAGAACAGTGTTCCTAGAGAGGACGTCGATGCCCCAAGCCTGTCAGTGTTTAAGGGGCATTTGCATGATGCCCTTAACATCCTTTTGGTCAGCCACAGAGGGATCAGGCAGCTGGATTAGATGATAGTTTTAGGTCCCTTCCAACTGAAATATTCTTTTCTGTAGTGGAGGGGAATGAAAGATGAGAAAGGGAAACGAATGAACAAAAAGCAAAACAAACAAAAAACCACCCCCATAAAACAAAACCAAACAAAAAACCCCCAGCCAAAACAGAAAACAGCTCCTTTCCTACAGTTGATGGCAAGGTGTTCCTTCACTGGCAACTCACATCAGAGGGAGGGCATACTGGGACCACTCAGGCTTTCAATGAGGGGCAGTGTAAGTTGCAAAAACAGGAGAGTCTGTTGTCTTATCTCATTGAAATAAGGCAGGTGAATGCTATGGTACCAGGCAATGTCCAGTCACTGGTACATCTCCATGGAGCCACCACAGGAGGGGAGTGACAGTCAGCAAAGCTCTCAAACTTCCAAAATGTCAGGAAATGCAGTTTAAAGTGCACTTCTTTTAAGCACAGCCATGCAATAGTTACCCTGTCACATGAAAAGTGACAGCTTAAAGCATCAGCTCCAGGAGAAACTCTGGTCCAACCCAAATTGTGGACTCCTTTCCTGTTCCTTAACAAAGGAAATGAGTGAGTTCCCTCCAGATCCTCTAATAGAATTAATCACCTCTCCATGCACCATTTCCCAGATGTGCCAGGATTTAATTTCACACCTAGTCATATCCAGACGAAAAACTGGTTTTTGCAGGGGATATCTCCTTCTGTAACACAGGTCTGTTACAGGTGACCGTGCTCCCCGGGAGAAGATCCCTGCCCTGTGCCTCACTTGTTGATTGCTCCTACAGAGAAGGCTCCCTGCCAATGCTCTTCCTCTCTCAGCTAAGGTTTAGAGCTCTGAAGCCAGTGTAGATGCGCTCTCTGTGCTTTTCTTCCAGATGAGATGCTGCTGAGGTATGAGTTCAACGCATGGGGGATTAACCTGGCGTAAGAAATGTGCATGGACCAGGTTGGCGTGTGGTTGGGACTGTGTGCTCTCTGGAAAACTGGGTGGAAATTGAGGACCTCGTCCATTTGTCCATTATCTCCTTAAAACGGAAAAATCACTGGAAAGCTCTTTTACTTCATTCTTTACTACTTACTGTTATGTTTTCCCCAGATTTTTTTTTTAAAGTCAACCATCTACTTTTATTTCTGCTCAAGTTCTTCTGAAGCAGGACCCAGCTAGATGGCGTTTGGACTTGCTAGCATCAGAATGGTGTTTGAATGAACACCAATTTCACGATTTGTTTCATCGTATGGCATTAACATTTACATGAATATTTTAATAAATATTAAATAGTTTCATTTTAAATAACAATGACAGTTTTGTTTATATGAGATTCTAGATATCCAAGTGCTAAAATCTGGCTTGCTACACTGAAAGAGGTGCAAGTACTGGAAAGCTTTATGTTGGCCCTGTATCTTCATTTCTTCTGACTTTTCATTTCCAATCTTTCCCATCTCCCAGTAAATCACTGAGAAAGAGCTCCTAGCTGTATCTGAAGAGCAGCAGAAGAAATGGAGCAATGTAAAATACAGATAATATCTACTGAACAGTACTGTGTGTAATTAGGCTGTATAGTTGTGCACATGTGTGCTCTCTGTCTCGTTGCGTTGCAGAGAGAAACACTGTGTAACGAGAAGCTCAGGGGGTTTATACTGAGGCCTTGTAAAATCTGTTTTGTTATTCTTGTCTTGAACAAGACTTAGTTTGGAGCTGGGTGATCTCCTCGAGGTCCCTTCCAACTTGAATTACTTTATGCTTCCATGAAGATCTCTATGGTTTCTGTGTCCAAAAGGCCATTAAACAACACGGGTACCAGGCTCCATCCCTTAGGGATGCCAGCAGTAACGGACCATCAGTTGGATGTTGTTCTGCTGATCGCCAGGCCAAGCCAGATTTCTGCCCATCTTATTTCTTATTTCTGTTTGCCCTGTATTTCATTTTTTATTTTTCCTTTTTTTTTTGATCCACATGAACTTTCTACAGGAGTCTTAGTGTCCAGAGCTGCCTTGGCAAACAGCGGGCCACTCCACCGATTCTAAAGAGCCTCTGCAAAATTTTAAATATGCAAATAATAATAATAATTATTGCTGGTAATAATGGGGGCAGCATGGGATTTCTTTATTTTTTTTTTTTTTTAGATTTCTCTGTCCTCTGCAGATGCCACTTTAATGCAAATCAAACTTTGTGGATTGTGTTACCTATTGAAAAATAGTTTCAATTAGAAATTCAATTACACTGTCTTGGGGGGATGGAACTGACAGTTTCTTTGAATTTTGCACATTATAGAGGGCTCTGAAGTGCCATAAATCTGCTAATTGATTTCTGTACCTGTAATGTTTGATTAGGTGTATTTTATTGTCGTCTTGGTTTTAATTAACCCCAGGCTTGTCAAAATGCTTCCACTGACAAAGGATATCTGATGAACTGAGATAAACTCTATTAACAGAGGCTGACTTTTGTCAGTAATTGCTATCATGCATGAGAGTTATTAGAAATTATCACACGTACAAAAAGAAACCGTACTTTTGGTAACAACTTTTATGGGCTGCTATAAATCTGTTGATTGCCCCCTACATGCAGGAGATAAGCAACTGTGAATGACAGGGGTTCCTAAGGAAAATCAATCATTTGCTAGATGCTTTATAAATATTAGGAGTGACAAAATGGGAAGAGTTATGAAGTTTAAGCGCTGAAAATGGAGTGGATGCTAATGCGCCTAAACATGTTTCCATTAGAGACTGGAAGGGCTGTTGAGACACGGGTACTGCTAAGCACAGGGGTGTTTTGGGATGCTGCGTGCTGTTTGTATGGGCTCCTTTAGAAACACTTCACCTAGAATACAATGGCAAACCTGGAAAACCAGGGAAGAAGGGTTAACATCTGTATTTTTACTAATGTATCCATCTGTAAGGACTTGGTTTATGCAAGATCTTTAGATAATAGCGTATGGATGTCTATGCATAAGTATTTTTGACTGAACTGTGCCTGTTGTAGACCTCTGCCTTCGTTTGGTCTCGGGCCCCTTGGTTTGTCTGGAGCTCTGGCTGAATGGGGTGTTGATGCAGGTGGAGTCCTGTGAACACAACTGAAATAATACTGTGAATATAAACAGAGCAGTAATTAAGCCGTACAAAGGTGTAAACGTATGATGAGAGCTTTCATGAACGTAGCTGTTAAAGTTGATATGGCTACTGCCTAGAAACACTATATAGAAACTGAGGTTTTGTATAGGTAAGGCAATGTTTGTCAATTCTGGTTTTTAACTGTAAGAGGAGTGAGCACATACAAATCCCAGGAGCTGCAGAGACCCGTTCTGTTTTCTCCCAACTTCTGTTTAAGCTTTGGGCATTCTTGCCCGCAGCAATTTTCAAGTTGCTTAAGAGATCTTCTGTCTTACTCAAACCAGTTAATTTTATCTTGATTTTTATCTGCAGCTGAGAGGGTATTTTTAAACTGACCTTTTTGCTGCTTTTTCTAAGAATCGTCACAATGACTTAACAGTACAGCTTGTGTGAGTGTGCATGGAGAAGGGAGCAGAGTGGAGCCTTCCCATGCAGAGGGCATGTGCAGTCCTAAAAGCTGATCCAATAGTGTTAGGATATTTAGCTTATTATTATTTTTTTTGAGCTATAAAACAACTTAAGCAGAGGATCTTGGTGTTGGACCTCTGGCATGGCACAGGTGGGATTTCCTATGGGATTCTCCCCTTTCAGCTGCTGTGAGAGGGGACAAAGTCTGATAGCCGAGAGAAGTGATCTAGCTTGTTCTGTGTGGGCTGTGAGAAGAGCCCCAGACATCATGCAACTTGCAATGTGGATATGAGTTGAGACCAGCAGAGAGGGCTAAGGATGCCCTGTATTGAGGAACCGAGACAGATCTTTTGGCATTGGTGTATTGGGGATGGTTCTGCAGGCTGGGTGGTTCAGAGTGACTTGCTCTATGTGGTATTGGGGTGCTGCATCATGGTATTGCAGCTCTCCTTCTGCACTGGTTAATTCCCCTGCCTTCAAGAGGCAGTTGGTATGTTTAAAACTGCACCTTTCTTGTTTGTCTTGGTTGCATGGCTCTGTTTAAGAGTTTCCATGCAAGTCTCGTGTGTGTGAGTGTGCACATATATCTATATTCCCTCTTGGGGTATGGTGAAAACAATCCATTTAGAAACCAGGTGTCCTTGTCTCTCTTGGCATCTGGTTAAATATCAGCCAAGCAGGAGAAGGTAAATCCTAAGATGCTTTAACAGCTACTTGGGCTGTGAAGCCCTCGGCTCCATCTGATGGGATTTGAAGGTCACGGTGGTTGCCCACATGTGAAAGATGTGTCCTTATTCCCCATAGATAAAACAGACTAAAACGATCGATCTGTCCCTAACGGAGCCCATGTGCGTTTCAGTCTGCTGAGACCAGAGGTCGCTGTTGAACTGAAAATGGAGACCCCCCTCGCTTCTCAAGAGCCACCTCATCTCTATTGTGTCTTGCTCTTAACCTGCTCTGTTAACACCTCAGGCTTTACCCTTACAAAAAGACTTCTCTGCAAAGCACAACGCTAGGCTTCTGCAAATGAGGGACTGGATAGATGTAGCTAGAGGAGAAGGTGGGACGCTGTGATTGAGCTCTGTTTCTCTGCAGTTCACTCTTGCCCCATGCATCCCCTGACATGTCCTGCAAATACCCAGATCATCTGCAGCTCCCTCATTCCGTTCATGCCTTGTCTCTGGCATGGCCTTCATCACAGCAGACATCTCTGGTGGTTGCCTATGAGAGGAGAAATGTGTGTAGTGTTGAAGAGCAGAGTAGCAGCCAAGATGGTGTGATAGTGATGGTGTAAGGCTGAGAGGGGCATGGGCTTGCAGGTGATGTGACCTCCCTGCTGTCTGCAGGTCTGGAGGAATGAGACGGAAGAGAACCGGCTGTGCTTTTGGGTAACACAGCCCTCCTGGAAGTGCAATGCTACAGGAAGGGAGCATGTATAGGAGCAATGCCCAATGTTTGGGTTTAGGTGGACTGTACAGCATTTTCTAGTGGTGGGGTGTGGGAGGCTGTATGCCATGGCCCTTCTTCATCATGCAACTGAACAGCACTGTGCATGAGCAGCTCAAAAACCTCCTTACACTTGGGCTCTGTGGGTGAGTCCATCTGAGCCATACTCTGCTGACCAGCTGTATGTCCGGCATGACTTGTTATGTGGACAAGCAGCAGTTGTGTGGGTCCTGGTTAAAGCTTGGTCTGAGTAGCAGCACAGCAGGGAAACCCATTTTGAAGCCCATTGAGCCCCTTTTGACTGTACTGGAAGTTAAACTACTGCTGCTACATGCAGGTGTACCCCTGCAGAGGGGTATCATCTTCTGGGTAGGCCTCTGGCAGGAGGCATAGTGCTGCACCACTGAGCCCAGCTGACCCTGACCTGGCTGAGCACGTCTGCACCAAGTCCATTCCAAGACAAGGAGCGCTGGCTGAAAATGCTCAGCTCCTTTGAATCTCCATAAAATCCCACAGGTCACAATTTGCTAACTCACCTGTGCAACTTGCAGCATCTTATGTCAGCATTCCTTATGGCTTCAAAAACACCTTGGCTTTTGATTTCATTGTTTCTCTCTAGAGAAAAATTTGAATGAGAGCTTCCAGCAGAGACGATGGACACTTGTGCCTTTCTTCAGCAGAATGGGCAGGAATG